>NC_051083.1:7523497-7673497 GCF_004664715.2 Peromyscus leucopus | reverse complement strand
AGGGTTTCCCTGTGTAGCCCTGGCTCTCCTGGAACTCACTCTGTAGACAAGGCTGGCCTCAAACTCAGAGCTCCACCTGCCTCTACCTCCCAAGTGCTGGGATTGAAGGTGTGTGCTACCACTGCTGGGCCACATTCCAATTTTCAATAGTCAGTGGTTGAGTATGAGAAGCATCCTTACAAAGAACAGATAAAACAAAGATGGCAAAGTATATTCATTTGTCAGTTGTGGATCTTGAGTTTACTCAGCTAGCCTGGGAAGCTTGTCTGTCATTTGCATCCCAGCATTGTGCAGTCCTGAATGAGGATCAGGAACGTACATAGAAAGACCAGGATAGAGAATTGCAGTCAGGTTTATGAGAGTCTGAGATGGGCTTTCTCCTGAGGCACAATGAGAATTATTTTTAAAAACAGAAGAATGTTTGGAGAGGAGATAAACAAGACCAAGATGGGCCCCGGACCTCCCATCTGGACAAGAGGTGAGTGCCTGGGCTCAGACCCAGAGAGGTCTGCCCCTAGATCCCATCCCTGGGCACCAGTCATTCCAGGTTCTGGCCATTGGGCAGGATGCCCTCCACCCCCACCGGGAAGGTTCCCCTTCTCCAAGACCCCCGGCAGTCCCTGCAATCTCCATGCCCTGCCCCCACACCCATCTGCCTGAGACTCCAGCCACTTCCTGAGACTTAGAGACCAGCCCCCAGCTCCCAACCTTCCTCCGGATCTCCCATCTGGACAAGAGAGAGAGGCTTCCTGAATCTGTCAGCTCTGTCGGGACCAAGTGTGCCCAAAAGACCAAGAACGAATCCACAAGGAGATGGGCAGACGTCAAGGCAGAAGTTCATACAACAAAATGAAGAGCAATACATCATCACTAGAACCTAGCCCTCCTCCAACATCTAGACCTGAACATCACAAAATGGAAGAAGCAGAAGAAAGCAACCTTATGAATAACATCATGAAGAGGATAGAGGCTTATATAGAAGAAAAGACAAACAAAAAATGGAAAGAACACTATAAAAAACTAGAGGAAAGGACAAATAAAGCAGAAGAAAACAATAAATCCCTGAAAGAAAATCATGAAAAAGCAATGAAACAGATGAAGGAAACAGTCCAAGACCTGAAAAGGGAAATAGAAAAAATGAAGAAGACACAAACAGAGAGAATCCTGGAAATAGAAAATCTGAGTAAACGAATGGGAACTTCAGATACAAGAATAACCAACAGAATGCAAGAGATAGAAGAGATGATCTCTGGCGTTGAAGATACAGTAGAAGAAATAGATTCATCAGTCAAAGAAAACACTAAAGCCAACAAAGTCATGACCCAAAATGTTCAAGAAATTTGGGACACCATGAAAAGACCAAACCTAAGAATAATAGGGATAGAGGAAGGAGAAGAATACCAACTCAAAGGCACAGAAAATATATTCAACAAGATCATAGAAGAAAATTTTCCCAACTTAAAGAAGGAAATGTCTATGAAGATACAGGAAGCCTATAGAACACCAAACAGACTAGATCCCCCCCAAAAGTCCCCTTGCCACATAATAATTAAACAACTAAACGTACAGAATAAAGAAAGAATATTAAGAGCAGCAAAGGAAAAAGGCCAAGTGACTTATAAAGGCAAACCCATCAGAATAACACCCAATTTCTCAATGGAGACTTTGAAAGCCAGAAGGACATGGACAGATGGAATGCAGACACTAAGAGACCATGGATGTCAGCCCAGACTAATATACCCAGCAAAACTTTCAGTCACCATAGATGGAGTGAACAAGACATTCCAAGACAAAGCCAGATTTAAACAATACTTATCCACAAATCCAGCCCTACAGAAAGCACTAGAAGGAAAATTCCAACCTAAGGAAGTCAGATACACCCTCAAAATCACAGGCAATAGATAATGCCACAGCAGTAAACCCCAAAGAAGAGAAGTACACACACACTACCACCAAAAAATAACAGGAATGAACAATCACTGGTCATAATATCCCTTAATATCAATGGACTTAATTCACCTATAAAAAGACACAGGCTTACAGAATGGATATGAAAGCAGGACCCATCTTTTTGCTGCATACAAGAAACACACCTCAAATTCAAAGATAGACACTACCTAAGAATAAAAGGGTGGGAAAAGACTTTCCAATCAAACGGTCTTAAGAAGCAAACTGGTGTAGCCATCCTAATATACAGCAAAATATACTTCAAACTAAAATCAATCAAAAGAGATCAAGAAGGGCATTACATACTCATCACAGGAAAGATCCACCAAGATGAAGTTTTGATTCTGAACATTTATGCCCCAAACACAAGGGCACCCACATATGTAAAAGAAACATTACTAAAGCTTAAACCATATATAAAACCCCACACATTAATAGTGGGAGACTTCAACACCCCACTTTCATCACTGGACAGATCTCCCAAAACTAAACATAACAGAGAAATAAAGGACTTAACTGATGTCATGACTCAAATGGACTTAATTAATATCTACAGAACATTCCATCCTAACAAAAAAGAATATACCTTCTTCTCAGCATCCCATGGAATCTTCTCTAAAATTGACCACATACTTGGCCACAAAGCAAATCTCAATAGATACAAAACAATTGGAATAACCTCCTGCGTTCTATCAGACCACCATGGTTTAAAGTTAGATTTCAACAACAACAAAAACTACAGAAAACCTGCAATCTCATGGAAACTGAATAGAGCTCAACTGAATCACCAATGGGTTAAGGAAGAAATAAAGAAAGAAATTAAAGACTTCCTAGAGATCAACAAAAATGAAGATACCATATACCCAAACTTATGGGACACTGTGAAAGCAGTGCTAAGAGGGAAATTCATAGCACTAAATGCCCACATAAAGAAGTTGGAGAAATCTCACACTAGTGATTTAACAGCACACCTGAAAGCTCTAGAACAAGAAGAAGCAAACTCCCCCAGGAGAAATAGATGGCAGGAAATAATAAAATTGAAGCTGAAATCAATAAAATAGAAACAAAGAGAACAATACAAAAAATTAATGAAACAAAGAGTTGGTTCTTTGAGAAAATCAACAAGATAGACAAGCCTTTATCCAAACTAACCAAAATACAGAGAGAAAGAGCATCCAAATTAACAAAATCAGAAATGAAAAGGGGGACATAACAACAGACAATGAGGAAATCCAGAGAATCATCAGGTCATATTTCAAAAACCTCTACTCCACAAAACTGGAAAACCTAAAAGAAATGGATAATTTTCTGGATAGGTACCACATACCTAAGTTAAATCAAGACCAGATAAACTATTTAAATAGTCCAATAACCCTTAAGGAAATAGAATCAGTCATTAAATGTCTCCCAACCAAAAAAAAAAAAAAAAAAAAAAAAAAGCCCAGGACCAGATGGTTTCAGCACAGAATTCTACCAGATCTTCAAAGAAGAGTTAATACCAATACTCTTTAAATTGTTCTACACAATAGAAACAGAAGGAACATTACTAAACTCCTTCTATGAAGCTACACTTACCCTGATTCCTAAACCAAACAAGGATACAACAAAGAAAGAGAACTACAGACTGATCTCCCTCATGAACATTGATTCAAAAATACTCAATAAAATACTGGCAAACAGACTCCAAGAACACATCAAAACAACTATCCACCATGATCAAGTAGGCTTCATCCCAGTGATGCAAGGATGGTTCAACATATGAAAGTCCATCAATGTAATACACAATATAAACAAACTCAAAGAAAAAAAACAACATGATCATCTTACTAGATGCAGAAAAGGCATTTGACAAAATCCAACACCCCTTCATGATAAAGGTCTTGGAGTGATTAGGAATACAGGGAGCATACCTAAAAATAATAAAGGCAATTTACAGCAAGCCAACAGCCAACATCAAATTAAATGGAGAGAAACTCACAGCAATTCTACTGAAATCAGGAACAAGGCAAGGCTGTCCACTCTTCCCATACTTATTCTATATAGTACTTGAAGTTCTAGCCACAGCAATAAGACAACAACCCCATCCAATGACTGAGGGAACCAGATGCAGAGATCCATGGCCAGGCCCCAGGTGGAGCTCCAGGAGTCCAACTGGCGAGAAAGAGGAGGGTTTGTATGAGTGAGAATTGTTGAGACCAAGGTTGGAAACATCACAGGGACAAATAGCCAAATGAATGGAAACACATGAACTATGAACCAATGGCTGAGGAGCCCCCAACTGGATCAGGCCCTCTGGATAAGTCAGACAGTTGATTAGCTTGAACTGTTTGGGAGGCATCCAGGCAGTGGGACCTGGACCTGTCCTCAGTGCATGAGCTGGCTGTTTGGAACCTGGGGCTTATGCAGGGACACTTTGCTCAGCCTGGGAGGAGGGGACTGGACCTGCCTGGACTGAATCTACCAGGTTGAACTCAATCCCCAGGGGAGTCTTTGCCCTGGAAGAGATGGGAATGTGGGGTGGACTGGGAGGAAGGCGGGGGGGGGGGAGGGGGAAGAAGGGAATCCATGGCTGATATGTAAAATTAAATAAATTATAAAATAAAAAAAAGACCAAGATGAACAACTACCCCAGGAGAGGTAGAGAAGAGGGAGGCAAAAGGACTAGCCATAATATTTGGAGATAGAACATGTTCTGAGCATGCCATGAGTCTTGGTTCCATCCTCAGCACCAAAGCAAGCAAGCAAAAGAGGGAGGGAGGGAGAGAGAGGGGAGAGGAGAAAGAGAGAGAGAGAGACAGAGAGAGACAGAGAGACAGAGAGAGACAGAGAGAGAGAAAGACAGAGAGAGAAAGACAGAGAGAGACAGAAACAGAGACACGTAAAGGACGTGAACTTGAAGCTTAACAAAGAAGAAACACAAAGGGCCAGTAAATCTGAAAAAATCAGATTGGAAAAAAATCTTGGAGGAAATGCAAGCTAAAGAAAGATTGATATTAATAATATATATTCCATAAACAAATAGACCACACAAAATTAAATTTCTAAAACTCTTAGGATATAGTCATGTTACTTAACACAGTTCACTATGATCTTTCTAGGCCCACTGTCTGCTTGTTCCCCTTATAAACTTGCTTTGGTCTTACCAAGTCACTGTTGACCCTTGCACAAATCACATTTTTTGGGTCTCTGTCAATATTTCTAAAACACTGTCACTAAGTACCCTTCCCCTTGCATACATAATATGGACAAATATTAATAGGTCTAGCTTATACAATATACATGTATTATTTTCTCTGGTATATTATTATGTAGTATTAATATATGTAATAATATATATAATTTAATATATTATTATTAGTAATATCAAAACAAATATTTGTGAATGTGTAAGAAATGATCTTTGTAGTTACAATTACTCATTTAAAGATATATACATGTATATATACACATATAATCCTAAAAATTAGTTTTTTTCATCCAAATATACCATATTTAAGAGTTTGTCACAGGGAATTAATAAGAGATGCACAAAATCTTGGTGCAGTAATGTTTGACACATCACTGTTTATAATGATGAAAAGTGAAAAAAAATCCCATTGTCTCACGGTTGTTGGTTAGTTAAATATATTATAGTTGTTTCATGTATCTCAATATCATGAAGCTTTTAAAAATCAGATTATGTGGAATATTAATCATGTGAACAAATGTTCTTCACATACTATTAAAGTCCCTAATGAATATATAAGAATGATTGGATGTTTGTGTGTGTGTGTGTGTGTGTGTGTGTGTGTGTGTGTGTGTATGTGTGTGTGTTTGTGCACATGCATATTTGGGTGCAGGTGCTCCTATTTGTATGTATGTGTGAAGGTCAGAGGTTGATGTCAGGTGCCTTTCTTAATTACTCCCCATTTTGTTTTTTGAGACAGCATCTCTCACAGAACCTGGAGCTTTCTGGTTCAGCTAGGCTAAATGGTCAATGAGCTTTAGGATCCTGCCCCTCTCTGCCTTCCCAATACTAAGATTATGGCTTTTTTATTTTTACATTTTATTTATTTTTTAATAGGGCCTCTAGGGATCCATCTGTTACCACTTGCCAGTTCTGGAGTTACAAGCCCACATAGCCATGTCCAATTTTTGTGTGGATGCTGGGAATCCAAGTTCACAGCAAGCACTTTATCCATGAATCCATCTCTCTAACCTACTTGAGAATGAATTATATATGATTTTTATTTTGAATTTTTCTTAATATTTCTGAAGTAAGTAACTATTGTGCTTATAATAAAAGAAAATTATTTCTAAGGTAGTGAGACAGATGATAAGCAGGTCCATAACCTTAGGTCCTCTCTGCCCCTTTATGTTGAGGTTAAGCATTCTCAGCATAGAGTGCTGTAACCCCATGGACCTGCCCTGTTTGATGTTTTCCTGTGTGAAACAGCGTTGCAAGAAAAACATCTTAAACTTGATGAAGGAGAATGGGAGCCTAGAGCTCTTTATTGGAATCTTGCAGTTTCTTTCTTTTCCAGCTTAAACTAGATCTATATCCTCACCGCTCCTTTCTCTGAGTAATCAGCATACTTCACTATATTCTTTGTTCTCTGCACCCCACTTCCTAGGTGAGAATTTCTGAGTTCAAATTCAACATCTCCATATTTATATTACTTTCTTTCACATTGTGTCAGTTAGCAAAATGAACACAGAGCTGAATCCAGATGTCTCCTTTCCTCCCTCTTTTGTCTGAAGTGACCTTTCTTCTGGTTCTTTAGTGCCTCAGAGCAACCCCAGGCCACCCTGCCTATGGCTTCCTGTGAGACCCCCCTGAAACATGGATTTTTATCTCCCAGCTTAACATCTTCCCTATTGTCTGCAACAGAGCAGTCTTAATTAGGGATCATTCAACTTTGCAACCTTCAAGAAGTGTTTACAAAAGGCTTGATAGAGAGGGCTGGAAAAATAGTTTAGTGGTAGAGTACTTGGCTGGCGTTTGAAAGGCCCTGGGGTTTAATCACCAGGAAGAACAAAAGAGAAACCAAAAATCCTTAATAGCAAAAGTTCACATAAACTCCCTAAAACTTCTAAAATCTTAAAAAGAAGTTTAATAGATCTAGAGAGATACCTCAGGGGTTAAGAACACTTTTCCAGTGGACCCACGTTAGAGTCCCAGCAGCCACAACTGTCTGTAACTCCAGTTCCAGGGCATTTGACACGTGCTTTGGCTTCCTCAAGTACCAGCCATGCATTTGATGCACAGACACACATGCAGGCAAAACATTCATATACAAGAAATAAAGTAAAATAAAAATGAAGTTTAATGTTTTCTGTTTCACACACACACACACACACGTTTTATTCATCCATAAAGAATAACAAAATGATATCATTTTTAGGAAAATGGATGGAATTGAAGATCATCATATTAAATGAAATAAGGTAGACTCAGAAAACAAATGTCACATTTTTCCTCATATGTAGAAGCTACATTCTTTTAAATATATAAAATGAAAATAAAGAGGGACTATTTGAGAAGAGAAAAGGTATTGGGAAAAGGGGGAGCAAGAAAAGTAATGGGGTAAATATCATTAAGGCACATAATAGTGAAAATGTCATAAGGAAGCCCATTATTTTGTACAATGAATATGTAGTAATAAAAAAACAAAAAATAGAAAAAAAAGTTAAATATTTTTGATTGAGCTTTTCTGTTTACTGTCTCTTTTTTGTAATTTAGTGTAACAATCACAGGTATCTTTGCCTAATAGAGAGATTGCATATCCTTTCATCCTTGCTTATATCTTTTGTTTGGTCACAGAATCTTACAGGCAGAAGGTTAGGTTTTTTTTCCGGGGGGGTGGGTGGAGAAAGAGTATAGAACAAAAGGTCCTTGTGCTGAAAAAACTAGGAGCCACTGCTTCCCGAGCTAAGTTCCCCATTTCTTGGCCTAGCGTTCAAGGGACTGTATCTCACATGTCATTCCAGGCGTCTCTGTCCATATCCACCTATATCCAGGGCTTCAGTCACAGTACCTTTCATCTCTTCCCATACTTCCACCCTTGTTTTCAAAGCTTCTTCTGCCTTCCCCTTCCCCAAACCCCCAGTCTATCCTGTAAGACCTTGCTCAGGATCCTCTCCCCAGAAAATCTCTCTCTGTAATCAGTGTCCCTTGTCTGGCACTCCTGTACTCTGGCCTGCACCAGACCAAACCTCACTATTATTTGTAATGTCTCTTCTCCTGACCACCTAGAAGAAAAGAGCAAAGTTGTGGTGGCTGTTCCTACTTGCTCTCTGCTGGTTCCTAGCCTCGTTAAACGCTCCTTGACTGTGTGCTAATAGGCATGAATGCCATTTTTTGGTGAGACCCACGTTCATCACAGTGAACTAAACTCTGATTTTCCTCAGATCAGTATCACACAACAGAAAACAGGCTCTGAAATATTGGAGCGAACTGTCTTTGTTTGTATCCCAGGTTTACCTTGGGCAAGTCCCTTAATTCTGCCATATCTGCTTAGTATCTGAATAATGGGTGCAAACTGTCAATACCCAGGATCGAGATGGTTTAAAATGTCTGCTTTCTATATATTTTATTCTTCCCATCATGAAGATTGAGTAGGAAACCTTAACAGTCTCACGCTACTCCAGTCATAGAAAAGAATTTTCAGCTTTCAATTTCAAAAGGAAACTTTGACTTTAGCATTTAGGACTGGAATTTGGCTTCCACTCTTACCCTCCTATGTCAAGTCATTACCACTGTTAAATGCCTTCCTCTAGTTCCAACCCATAAATTAGATATCTTCACACTAAGAGAAGCTCAAATTGCTCCTCAGAGTTATTTGATGGCAATTCTGACCTTATTTCTTCTTTAAAGAACTTCTTACAAATGGATGTCCCGATGCAGGCATTGCATTTGTCAAGACCGAGGAACGTCCTTCCCAGAGTGTAGCTGCTTCTGACTCGGGGTACCAGAGAAGGAGGGAGAATGGCTGGCGAGGAGAAAGAACAGCTTAGGGCTGAGACCCACAGCAGCAGCCGGACTGGCCAGCGCTGGTTGAAGGCGGCAGTCTCTGCTCCAGCTAAGAACTCCATCCTGCTCTCTGTGCTGCAGCTGTAGTGTTCAGCAGTACACTCAGAGCTGCACAGAAAGAGGCCAGGCCTGACCAGAAAGGAAACTGTCCAAAGCAACCGGCCTCAGGATGATGACCCTATCCCAGCCTCTGAGGTTTCTGTCTGAGGATGCTGAGGAGCTAGCAGCTAATGGGGCTGGGCAGGAGGGGAGGAAATTCATGGAGGATGCTGATAACGCATTTCCAAAGTCACTCTTCCTCTGCTTGGGGCGGCTGCCTCAGTCTGGGGAGGTGTATACTAGCAGATTTCAGGAAGGACAATGGTTACGGCTTCCCTGTGTAGTCCTTTCGACAAACACAGGATATCCCAGCTGGGCAGGAAAAGTCCATGCAGGATGTGTGTAGGACCTAGGTTCCACCTGGGAGTTTCAAAGAATCCTGAAGGCCTCCACCCTCCACTGTTTCCATTCTGGGTACATATGTCCCTGTGGAACACACACACACACACACACACACACACACACACACACACACACACACCACACACACACCCCTTACATACCTCCATCAACATACACATACATTCCATCCCACCCTACTCCATCACACATCATATACACATACTTCACACCACATATATATGCACTACACACACACACACATAACATCTTACAAAATAAATGCCACAACACACACACACACACACACACACACACACACACACACATGCATTGTATCCCAAATCCCTATCCCACAACCCGCACACCACTCCACATCTCACACGCACCTTATATCACATATGCATATAACCACACAACACACACATAAAAAACACTCCACAACACACACATATACACAGAGATACACACACACCACACTCCTTTTCCCAGTTCTTATACAGGTACCACCCACATCAAACACACATACATATTTCACAGCACATATATTTCACAAAAAACCCGATAACACGCACACAGAGTTTAACACACACACCACACCCCTACTCCCATCCTTCATAGCACACATACACACACAACCCACATCTCCCCCACACCCCCCTCATGACCCCATACCACATATACATACACCCCACAACACAAACTCCATAACACATACATACACAGAGTTTAAGACACAAACACAAACACACACACACACACACACACACACACACACACACACACACCACCACCACCACCACCACCACCACCCCCCACACTAACTTTTCCCTTCTCTGAAGTGGATAAATTGTTCTGCACTTAACCAGCCATACTCCCTGACTTTCACCAAATTCCATAGTGAAATAACTAGAGGTTAGTTTGCTGGCCATTAAGCAGCAGCACATTTAACACTGATTTAAAAGCTTTTTGCTGCTTACGGAATAGAAAACCCCAGATTAGTCCATTTCTTGCTGATTTGAGAACAAGAGAGGGGGAAGAAGCCTGTGGCCTCTGCAGCTTGATGAGGGTAGTAGCGGAAAGAACCCTGCTGTACCCAGCCGTGTTTAGCCCTCTTTGTAGGGCTGAAAGCCCTTCTTTTCTTTACCACCTTGCCTCATTTATCAGCTGCTGCCTGACTTGGGACAATTTAAGTGTCCAGGATTGGCTTCCTCTGGATACTAAGATGAGGTTCACAGCATGGTGTAGATGGGAATAGTCTGTGAGGACCAAATCAGGTTGCCTGACTTTGCACAAGGGTTGGGAGTACTTTGCTAGGCTACTGTGTGTAGGAGGACAGGACTGGGGGAGGGGAAAAGGAACGTGAGAGGCGTTGGGGATGGTGTCAGGGAAGTGATCAGTTTGGTTAAACAGTAATGAGACAGGCTAAGGGCAGCTCTCTAGGGATTAAACATGTACTTATTAGCTATCTTTGTGTTTTTGGTGAAATGTCTGATCATGTTTGTTATTTATTGTTGATTTAAAAAAGTGTTCATTTATTTTTGTGTATATGAACAGACAATGTTACATGTTCTGTGCCACAGTATGCATGTAGAGGTCAGAGGACAGCTTTTGGGTGTTGGTCCTCCTTTTCTGTCTTGTTGAGGTAGAATCTCTCTTGTTTTGCCATGCTTCTCCTATTGCAGACTACCTGGCCTCTAAGGTTTAGGGGCTTCTCATATCTCTACCTCCCAGTATTTATAGGAATACTGGGATCACAAGCATGTGCCATGGTGTCCAGTTTTTACATGGGATCCAGAGAGCCGTACTCAGATCATTATTCTTGTGTGTCAAGTTACCCAATGAATTCCCTGTTCCTATTATTATTTTTTGAGATTTCAAAAACACATTCTAGATCTTAGGACTTTGGTGGTTATGTGATGCTATAGTTTGGACCTAGACAGATGTGTTAAAGTCTTGTTCTTCAGCCTGTGGTGCTGTTGGAAGGTTATAGAAACTTTTAGAGGTGGGGCCTAGTAGGAGGTCCTTGCAGGCCTGGCCCATGGGTCTCTTCACCATTCTTTCTTTGCTTTGCAATTATGAGATATTCTTCTACTGCGTGCTTCCTGCTGTGACGTGCTGCCTCACAACAGACTACAGTTGAGTCTTTCAACCATGTACTGAAAACCCCCCAGTGCTACACAGAAATAAACCTTTTTTCTCTTTATAAATTGGTTTTCTTATGTATTTGTCATGGCAATGGAAAGCTCTCTAAAAAGTGGCTTGTGAATATTTTCTCTCAGGTGGCATATTACCTAGAGGTTAATTGGTGGCTCTGTTTGCTACCCTCCCTCCTTCCCTCCCTCCCTCCTTCCCTCCCTCCCTCCCTCCCTCCCTCCCTGTTCCTTCTGTTTGAAATAGGGTCTCACTATATAGCGAAGGATGGTCTGGAACTCACAATCTTGCTACATAGACTTCTAAATTCTGGGACTACAGCAGTGTGACCCCTACACCCAGCTTCTGGTTGGTATAGTTTCTGATTTCAACTGACTGCTTGCATTAGGCTTTGTTATGCTCATGTAGAAATTTAAAGTGCCAGAGTGTCTCCAGTCTCATGGCCTTTCAATTACATTTTTTTTTGTTAAGTATAAGAATTCTGCTAAAGTCAGGGCCAGTGAGATGGCTCAATGGGTAAAGATTCTTATTTCCAAATCTGAATTTGATCCCCAGAAACAACATGGTGGAAGGAGAGAAGGAACGTCTGTAAGTTATTCTCTCATCTACCAATACTTATGGTGGTGTTGCAAGCGCATGTCCATAAAATTAACTGTCAAAAAAAGAAAAGAATTCTGTTGAGTCCTGTGTATTTGGCTGGAACCTCCAAACTCCTGCTCTATTCCTGCCTCTCCAAAACCTGCCCTCTCAGAGAATCTCCAAAAAGCCCAGTTCTGCTTGGTGAGATCCTCCCCTGAAGTTGTTCAGTGATCAAACCCCTGCCTAAAGTGTTATAATGGGGCACAAACCCAGCTTATGGAGGACACGTGATCACCTTTTGACTACAGGGTATGTGAGCACCCTCCTTTAGTTTGGCCATGTGATTTTTGTCCCTTCCCCCGTCCCAATCTCTGAGGGCTGCAGGACTCACCCAGGAGTTGCTTTGCTCAGAATAAACCTGATCTTTTCCTTTTAGTTTGGTTTGATCTGATTTACTGGGTTGGCAGAGAAACCTATTATCAGGGTGTAGACAACCTATTATTTTGGTGCCAAAACCAGGGAGGAGTTGAGCCTGGCCATGTAGGAGGCCACTCCTCTTTTATTTCCCTCTCTGCCAGACAGGATCAACTTTTGACTTGGGGTAAATTACCCATTTCCAAGCCACTGCCTACAGAGGTCTGGGTACCTATTCTTGGGTAAGACCCCTTCTGGGTCAAGACCTTTGGGGTTCCTGCCATGTTAGGGCAACTCTGATCTGTTTCTGGAGCAAAGGCCATCTTTGTTCCATGGAACTTTTGTGGGGGGAGGTATCCTAGGCAAAGGCTACTCCACACCCACCACTCCACCCAGGCTATCATGGGGGATGCCCCATCCTGGTCATCAGTCTCTGGTACAGGCTTAGAAATGGGCATCTCTGAGTCTAAACCTGATCCTCAGTCATCCCTGGGGTGTCTACTATGAAATTTATCCAAATTGGGACTGTCTCACACCATATGACAAATGGTTTGAACTCCCTTATCCAGGATTTTTGAGCTCTGCACACCCACCCCTCTCTCTTCCCTCTGTCTGCCTACCTGCCTCTCTCATGCCTCCACCCTCTACTCTAAGATGGTCTTTCACTCTTTCACTCTCCCCATCCCCCAACAAACCTCTTGCACCAACTCTGTTGTTCCTGGTGTGTTCTCTTAGTGGTACACCTTGTCAGGGCCTGCCAAAAAGTACCCACTTTGCCTTTTTACTCACTAGGCTTTCCTGGCATTTGGTCTGGCCATGCTGGGATTTCATCCATCTGCAACAGATCTGTTCTCTTTGTTTCTGTCTGTTCTCCACCATAAACTGCACAAATGTCCCATCCTTACATTTGTTACAACATGGGAGTCAGCTGGAGAGGCCAGTTGCTTCGTGCCCACAACATGCCTGTTCTCCCTTGCAGCATCTACTGATCTAACTGTCAATAAAGTATGTACAAATCATTTGTCTATAAATTTGATTCCAACTTCTAGAGTCCAATTCTTCAGCTGATGCTTCCCTCTGCCCTGTGTTACCATCTATGTGGGCATATGTGTGCTTGTCTGGCTCCTGTAGCCTCTTGCACCCACGTGGACATCTCTTCTCTTTCTCTCTCCCATTTCCCAGCAGTCTGGGAGACCCACTGCTTCAGCTCTAACCCACTTTATTCCCCATGTGACTCTGGCCCCTGTGGCCTGTGGACCCATATGGACCCCTCCCTTATCTTCTGCTCCTTCCTGACTTTCTCTCACCTTGCAGCCAGACTGCAGGCCCACTATTGTATCTCTCAGCTCACTTTCACTCTCAACTTCCCCTTGAAATTTATAGGAATACACTTGCACAGTGTTCCACTTTGCAACCCCCCCCTCTTCCATGGACTTAGATTTTATTTTATTAGCTTAGCTTTTATACATACCAATAGCCAAAATTGGTGAACTTGATTTCCAAAATCTCACAAATTGTTAACTACTACTGCCACAAACAAATGATCCCCAAATACCCTATACCTAAACTTGCTCTGCTACTGTGTTCTAAAGATTTTATCCTGAGCCTTCTAATATGTTTCATGTATGTTTATATATTTAAACTTATAATGTATTTTTAGTTCATTTTACCCCATAGGGCAAGGTTTGTATTTGTGCTAGTGGATGTCCAGTGATTCTATCACCATCTATTGAAAAGGTCCTTTCTCCATTGATACTGCTTTTGCACATTTATAAAAATTTAGTTGTCTGCACTTGTAAGTGGCTGTGCCTGGGCCTGTGTTCTATTGAGCTATGTGTTTATCTGTTGATATCACACTAATAATATTTGCTATAATTATGTGATAAATATTGAAACTCTGTAGAGTGATTCTTCCTACTTTGTTCTTTTTCAAAAGTCTGTCAGCTCCTCTAGTTTACCTGGCTTTCCAAATATATTTTAGAACATTCTATTCTGTATCACCAAAGACCTTGCAGAATTTTGCTAGGGACTAGGTTAAATATGTATACCCTCCTGTTTTTTCTCTCAGTTTTCAAAGAGAATCAATTTCTTTCTTATGTTGTCTGCAAATCCTTGAACACCTCATTTCTCTTCACTTAGTTACAAGATGTTTTTTTTAATTAAAAAAAGTTAGTGTTTTATTCTTGGCAGACTCCTAATCCTGTAAATGCTATTGTATTTACAACTTATACATTTAAATTGATAAATAATTGTATATATTTATTGGTGTGATATAGTGTTTCAAAATATGTATACACTGAGAGAAGACTAAACCAAGATAGCTACTATATACTTTGTGGAAGGAAGGCCATCATCAAGAGATTAGAAAGGGAAGAGGTTCCCAATAGAAGGCTGGTTCAGAAAGCATCCTTAAAAATCCATGAGTCTTTCACTCACTCCAACATTGGAAATGTAGAGCAGAAGAATGGCTGACCAAAAGTTTTAGATTCAATGGACTATCATAGAGCTGCCCTCATTTGCATGGTGAGAATCACATGAGAGGAAGTTACATGCAATCTCTCTACCCTCTCAAGACCTAACACTTACCAATCTGGACTGCCTTCATTTTCATGGTAGTCATTACATGCGGAGGAACTGAACACAAAGTGACCCACCCTAACCATATTAGAACTCCTCCAAAATGGAGATCCTGTCTACTCATAATTTCAAGCTGGTTCTTCTGTTACTGTCATGACTGCTACTATCTTTGCAGTATAATAAACAAACATGTTTTCTTTCTATTCACGTATGAAGAAGTATGAATTCTTCTACTAACCAGACTATTCAACATATTCAGTAAGAACTCATAAGATCTGTCTTAGCCATCATGGGAATAGGAAGAGGCAGGGTGCTGGGGAGGCTCTCAGGAATCCACAAGATTGACCCCACCTTGGTCTGCTGGCAGTGGTCCAGAGGGTGCCTGGACCTTTCTACTCTGGTGACCAGCCTAGCAAATAACCTAGCTGTCATCATAGATCCTTTGTCCAGTGACTGATGGAGTCAGATGCAGAGATCCATGGCCAGGCACCAGGCTGAGTTCCAGGAATCCAATTGATGAGAGAGAGGAGAGATACTGCAGGCAAGGGACATTGAGATCATGATGGGAAGATGTGCAGAGATGATGGACCACACTAGTGGAAACCCATGAACTGTGGACTGGTGGCTGTGGAGCCCCCATGGGACTGGACTAGGCCCTCTGGACATGGAAGATGCTGTTTGGCTTAAACTGTTTGGTGGGCACCAAGGCATTGGGATCTGTCCCTGGTGCATGGGCAGGCTTCTGGGAATCTGGTGTATGTGGTGTGACACCTTGCACAGCCTTGGTGCAGTGGGAAGGGGCTTGGACTTGCCTAGTCTCAGTGTGCTGGGCTCTGCCGACTCCCCATGGGAGACCTCGATTTGGGGGATGGGGGATGTGAGGTGGCTTGGGAAAGAGGGCTGGGGAGTAGGAGGAGGGAGGAGGGAGGAGGGAGGAGGGGGTTCTGTGGATAGCATGAAGAGTGAGTAGAAAATTTCTTAATAAAGAAAAATAAAATAAAATAAAAGATCTGTCTTAGCAATTAAAAGTGATATATTGTTATCTACTATAATCATGTTGTAAAATAATAAACAGCGTTTTTGTATCATTTGAGAAATATCTCCCTATTGTCTTCTGAAGTACTTCTCCTTTTGGCAACTACCATTCTACTCTCTGGTTCTATGAGTTCAACTTTTTTGGTTTCAAATATAAGGGTTGGTCAGAATAGCAATCATTAGGAATACAAATGGTAATCAATATTGTCATGGATATATGGAAAGGAGACTCCTTATACACTGTTGGTAGGGGTATAAATGAGTTCAGCAACTTAGGAAATTTATCTGGAGGGTTCTCAAAACCTAGAAATAGAACTACCTTATGACCAAGCTATACCACTGCTGGCATTTTCACAAAATACTATATCTTACTGCAGAGATACTCACACATCCATGCTCATTGCTGCTTTGCTCATAATAGTCAGGAAATCGAGTCAACACAGATGTCTATCAATTAATGAATGGATAAGAAAAATGTGATACATATGCACAATGAAATATTATTCAGTTGTAAAGAAAAATGAAACTTACAGGTAATTGGATAGAACATGAAAAAATGATAGTGATTGAGGTCACCTAGGGCTAGAATTGTGCATGTTCTCCCTCATATGTGGAGCCAAGCTTTGAATATTTGTTTTGTATGTTTACCTTGAAGTATATGTGGAAGAAGGAAAATAAAAATGAGTCAATGGGGGAGGGCATAATAAAGAAGGGGAGGTAATAAAATATAGGTAAAATGATAGAAGAGAAAGAATACTATGGGAGGAAAGGTTCAGTCATGAAGGGAGGTAGGGCATAGGACAAAAAGGAAGTGGAGGAAGGCCTAACTAAACTGAAGGGTATATGAAAAGGCTGTATGGAAACCCATGATTTTGCAATCAAAGTTAAAAAATATTATGAGGTATAGTAGAATATAGGTGATGTGAAACACTGGGGTTGGGGTGTGGATACTCAGGGTTATATGTTTAAGTAGGGATGGGAATGGGGGATGAAGAAAGAAGGAGATAGATGGTGGGTTAGGCAAAGCTAAGGGTGTATGGAGATGCCTTATTAAAATCCAGTAGTTTTAAAGCTAATTTTAAAAATAGTATATTAAAGAAGGGTTTGAACAGAGGTACCCTGCATGGATAGACAATGCTGCTTCCAAAAGATACATATTATTAAAGTATCAGTGTCATATCTTTTTATGAATTATTGGTGGGAAGGCCTCCAAGGGTACCCAAACAACATAGGCTATTTTCATTGTTCTTGGTTACTCACTGTAACTAAATGGTAAGACCATATTGCTGAAAACACAATTCACATTGTTTATAGGACATAGAGAAAGCAACCTCAACTGACCAAGAAACTCCCTGATGGCTACCTTTCATAGAACTAGAAGGTGCTATATAGGCTGCATGATCTTCCCAGCAGTAAACCATAAATATTACAATAACAACTTGTGAGGCAAGATATGACCACTGGCATAATAGTAGCATAATATTTTTTGAGGTAACCAACAACTTTCTAGTTGGATTTGAAGGAGAGATTTTATGTATGGTAATATAAACATAGTCAAAAGCCTATGAATGAGGAGGTCATAGGCCATGGTGGTGGTGGGTGGTGACATATTGCTGTTGTTTCATCAAATGGTCATGTCAAAAATATTTTCTAAATATTTATAGAGTTGTGCTGTTCTCAACCTTGGTCATATTCCTAACCTTCCAATTCCCCTCTAATGGAAGCCAAAAATATCAGGATAGTTGATCTGTCTGAGAAATATTCCAGAATCCTGCTTTGAGGGCCATGTAGAAGACTCAAATAAACATATGAGTGAATTTAGGAAATTGATTCAAGGACTTGACAAGACAATCTTCACAGTGAATGAAACGAAAGTAAACTGAACAAAGTTAAAAATAAAATACAGAGGGAATTGCAATACTGAAAAAGAACCAAGCAGAAGTTCTAGAAATGAAAGAAACAATCAAATAAAACTGCATCAGGCTGTTCCCTGGGACCCTTTCCCCTGCCCAGTGCATCCCAGCACCTTGCTGGCCCTGCTGCTGGGTCCTGCCTACAACCCCAACAGACTTCTGCCACTCAGGTGCAGGCTATGCCAGGCACAACCTGTGAGTAATCTGCTTGTCAGTGGAGCAGCCTCCTCCCTGGATTCTGCTCCAAAGACCTTTCTCCCTGCCCATGTCATCCTGTCCCCTTGCCAGGCCCTCAACGCTGAGCCCTGCTCCCAACCCTGGTGGACTTCTGCCACTCAGGCTCAGGCCACATCGCTCAGAACTGGTGACTGATGCACCTTTTCTGTATTCTGCCCCTTAGGACTCTTCTGCCAGCCTACACTGACTGAGATCATTCCTGGCCCCACTGCTGGGACTACCCCTAACCCCAGGGGACTTCCACCACTTAGGGGCAGGCCACACCCATCAGAACCAGTGAGTGACCTACCTGCCAGTGAAACTGCCCCACTCCCTAGATTCTGTATCCCAAAACCTTTCCTATAGCCCATGGTAGCCCAGCTCATCATAGCCCCACTACTGGATGCTGCCTCTCAACCCCAGTGGACTTCCATCACTCAGGAACAAGCCATTCCCATCAGAATAGGCACAAGCTACACCAGCTTGATCAGAATGTAACTGTTAAGGTTCAGGCCACACCAGTGAGAAGAACAGGTGCAGGCTACACCAATCAGAAGAACAGAGAGCCCCCTACTGCACCAAAGGCCAAGCTAACTGACAAAAGACCAACTCCCAACTTGAACATAGACTTCCAACTGGACCAGAGGTCATGCCAACCACCAGAAATCTGGGCCACAAAGATTAGGAAACCAAAGAGAAAACAGAAAACAAGAAACAAAACACCCATCTAACAAAGACAAACCCAGAAATCAAGACATAGACTGTGGTGATACATTGTGTACCCTAATAAAATTTACCTGAAGATCATAGAAGAGAACAAGCCACTAGATTAAACATGGAGGCCAGGCAGTGGTGGCACACACCTTTAATCCCAGTACTGGGAAGCACACATACCTTTAATCCCAGGAAATGATGGCTGGGCAGAGAAAAGTATATAAGGCATGAAGAGACAGGAACTAAAGGCTTTTTGGCTGAGGAACCCCTTTCAGCTAGAAGCCTTTCTTCTAGAAAGCCTTTTCAGGCTGAGAAGTTGGTGAGGTAAGAGGTGGTGGCTGTGGCTTGTTCCTTTGTCTTTCTGATCTTTCAGAATTTACCACAATATCTGGTACCAAGATTTTTATTAAAAGACCTTTTAGAATTTGAGTTACAATAGACCAATAATCATCCCAACCCCAGATGCCTAAGTGCCAGTGTAAAAATATAATCAACAACAGCCAGGGAAAAATGGTACCATCAGAGCCCATCTACCCTATGAGAGCAAGACCTGAACATTCCAGCACAGATGAAGCACAAGAAAACAACCATAAAAACAACTTTATGAAGATGATAGAGGTTCTTAAGGAGGAAATGAAAAATTCTCTTGCTGTGGGATATCTTTCTGTATGCTGTAAATATGTGTTGCTCTGATTGGTTGATAAATAAAGCTACATTAGCCTATGACAGGGCAGGATTGAGCCAGGTGGGAAAATCCAAGGCAGATAGTGAAAGGAGAAAGGAGAGACAGGAGAGACGCCATCCTTCCATCCAGGGAGAAGCATGTAATGCACACAGGTAAAGCCATGGAATGTGTGGCACCATAGAGATTAATAAAAAATAGGCTGAGTTTAGTTATAAGAGATAGCTAGCAAAAAAATTGAGCTACAGGCCATGGCCATGCAATTTGTAATTGATATAAGCCTCTGTGTGTTTATTTGGGTCTAAGTGTCTGCAGGACTGGGTGGGACACAGGAAAACTTCAAGCTACACTCTCTTCAAGAAATTGAGGAAAAGACTACCAATAAATTAGAAGAAATCAACAAATTCCTTAAAGAATGCCAAGAAATCCAAGAAAAAACAAACAGGTGAAGGAAACTATTTATGATGTAAAAACCAAAATAGAAGCAATAAAAAAAACACAAATAGAGGGAATTCAGGAAATGGAAAACCTGGGTAAGCAAACAGGGACTACAGACACAAGCATCACAGAATACAAGAGATGGGAGAGAGAATCTCAGGCATTGAAGATACAGTAGAAGAAACAGATTTATTGGTCAAAAAATGTCAAATCAAAAATCTCCTAAAACAAAACATCAAAGAAACATGGGACACCATGAAAATACTAAACTTAAGAATAATAGGAATAGAAGAATGAGAAGAATCTGCATAAAAATCCAGGAATATATTTAACAAAATCATAGGAGAAAACTTCCCTAATCTAAAGAAGTACATGCCTATAAAGGTAGAAGAAGCTTACAGAACAACAATAGATTGAACCAGAAGAGAAAGATTCCCTCACCACATAATAATCAAAACACTAAACATACAGAATAAAGAACATTAAAAGCCTCAAAGGAAAAAGGCAAAGTAACATGTAAAAGCAGACCTATTAGAAAAACACCCACGTTCTCAATGGAGACTCTGAAAGCCAGAAGGTCCTGGATAGATGTCTTGCAGACTCTAAGAGACCATGGATGCCAGACTATACCCAGCAAAAGTTTCAATCACCATAGATGGAGGAAACAAGTTATTTTGTGACAAAGTCAGATTTAGACGATATCAATCCATAAATCCAATTCCACAGAAGGTACTAGAAAGAAAACTCCAACCCAAGGATGTTAACTCCACCCATGAAAACACAGCATTAAATAATTTCATAACAACAAAATCCTAAGAAAGGAAACACACAGACACAGACACACATACCACTAACAACAAAATAACAGAAATTAACAATCATAGGTCATTAATATCTCTCAATATCAAAAGACTCATTTACCCAATAAAAAGACACAGGGAAACAGAATGGATATGATAACATGATACATCCTTTTGCTGCATGCAAGAAAGCACATCTCAACACCAAAGATAGACATTACCCCAGAGTAAAGGTTTAGAAAAAGATTTCCCAAGCAAATGTACATAAGACACAAACTGGTACAGCTATTCTAATATCTAACAAAATAGACTTCTGAACAAAATTTATCAAAACATGTGGAGAAGGACATTTCATACTCATCAAAGGAAAAATCCACCAAGAGGACATTGCAATTCTTAACACCTATGCCCTAAATGCAAGGGCACCCACATTTATAAAAGAAGAATTACTAAAGCTTAAGTCACACATAGAGCCTTACACATTAATTGTGGGAAACTTGAATACCCCATCCTCACCAATGAACAGGTCATCCAGACAAAAACTAAACAGAAAAATACTTTAGCTAACTGGCATTATGACTCAAATGAACCTAACAGATATCTATGAAACATTTCACCCAAATACCAAATAATATACCTTGTTCTCAGCATCTCATGGAACATTCTCCAAAATTGTCCATATACTCAGTCACAAAGCAAGTCTCAATTCATTCAAGAAAATTGAAGTAACTCCCTGTACCTTATCAGACCACCAAAGATTAAAGCTGGATTTCAACAACAGAAACCCTAAAAACTTACGAAAATTGAACAGCTCTCTACTGAATCACCACTGGGTCAAGGAAGAAATAAAGAAATAAATTAAAGACTTCCTAGAATTCAATGATGATGAATGTACAACATACCCAAACTTATGGGACACAATGAAATCAGTACTAAGAGGAAAGTTCACAGCACAAAGTGCCTTCATAAAGAATGTGGAGAGATCTCATAATAGTGACCTAACAGCATATCTGAAAACTCTAGAACAAAAAGAAGCAAACACACCCAAGAGGAGTAGATGGCAGGAAATAATCAAACTGAGAGCTAAAATCAATAAAACAGAATCAAAGTAAACAGAATACAAAGAACCAATGCAACAAAGAGTTGTTTCTTAGAAAAAATTAAGTTAGACAAACCCCTATCCAAACCAAATAAAATGCAGAGAGAGGATATCAAAAGTAACAAAATCAGAAGCAAACAGGAGGATAAAATAACAGACACTGAGGAAATACAAAGAATCATTAGGTAACACTTCAAAAATCTGTACTCTACAAACCAGGAAAATCTAAAAGAAATTGAAAATTTTCTCCATAGATATCACTTATCAAAGTTAAATGAAGATTAAAATAAATGATATAAATAGACCTTTAACTGCTAAGGAAATAGAAGCAGTCTTTAAAAGCCTCCCAACCAATAAAAGCTCAGGACCAGATGGTTTCAGTGCAGATTTTTACCAGATCCTCAAGGAAGAGTGAATACTAACACTTCTCAAACCCTTCCACAAAACAGAAACAGAAGGAAGATTGATAAATTCATTTTATGAGGCCACAGGTAGCCTGATATGCAAACCACACAGACTCAACAAAGAAAGAGAATTACAGACCAATTTTCCTCATAAACATTGATGTGAAAAGAATCAGTAAAATAAACCAAATCCAAGAACACATCAAAAGACCACCATGAACAAGTAGGGTTCATCCAAGAGATGCAGGGATAGTTCAAAAAACAAAAACTCTCAATGTAATCTTTAGTAGAATATAATTTTAAGGTGTGTTACTTTTGTTTATGTTGCATTTGTTAAACTCTGTGAACCTGTGTTACTTTGCCTGTCTTATACTCCTGATGGTCTAATAAAGAACTGAAAGGCCAATAGCAAGGCAGCAGAAAGGATAGATGGGATTGGCAGGCAGAGAGTATATATAGAAGGAGAAAACTGGAAGGAGGGAGGAGGAGGACTCTAGGGGCCAACCACCCAGCTACATAGCAAGCCATAGAGTAAGAAACAAAGAAAGGTATACAGGAATAGAAAAGGAAAAGCCCAGAGGCAAAAGATAGACAGGATAATTTAAAGTTAAGAAAAGCTGGCAAGAAACCAAATCAAGCTAATGCCAGGCATTCATAACCAAGAATAAGCCTCTGTGTGTGATTTATTTGGGACCTGGGTGGCAGCCCCCCCAAGAGCTAAAAGAGTAAAAAATACCAACAATAGTAATCCATCATATAAACAAACTGAAAGGAATAAAAGCACATGATCCTCTGTCTATATCCTGAAAAAAGTCTTTGACAAAATCCAGCATCTCCTCATGATAAAAGTCTTGGAGAGATCAGTGATACAAAGGACATACCTAAACATAATAAAGGTAATATATAGCAACCCTATAGCCAATATCAAATTAAATGTTAAGAAACTTAAGGCAATTCCACTAAAATCAGGGAAAAGGAAAGACTGTCCATTCTCTCCATATTTATTTAACATAGTATTCAAGTTTTAGCTACAGATATAAGACAACTGAATGAAATCAGTGGGATACAAATTGGAGAAGAAGTCAAATTATCACTATTTGTAGATGATATGATAATATACATAAACAACCACAAAAATTCTACCAGAGACCTCCTACAGCTGATAAACACTTTCAACGATGTGGCTGGACACAAAATAAACAAACAAACAAAAATTCATTGTCCTTCTATATACAAACAATAAGTGGGTTGGGAAAGAAATCAGGGAAACAACAACCTTCAGAATAGCCACAAATAATATAAAATATCTTGGTGTAACTCTAAACAGGAAAGTGAAAGACCTGAATGACAAGAACTTCAAGTGTTTGAAGAAAGAAATTAGAGGAGATATCAGAAAATGAAAGATCTTCCATGCTCATGGATCAGTAGGATTAACATAGTAAAAATGGCAATCTTACCAAAAGCAATTGACAGATTTAATGTAATGCCCATCAAAATTCTATCATGATTCTTTAGAGAACTTGAAAGAATAATACTTAACTTCATATGGAAAAACAAATATCCCAGGATAGCTAAAACAATCCTGTACAATCAAAGAACTTCAGGAAGTATCACCATCCCTGATTTCAAATGGTAGTACAGAGCAATAGTAACAAATTACTGCATAATACTGGCACAAAAACAGACAGGTTGATAAATATAATCAAATCAAAGACCCAGAAGTAAATCTACTCACCATTGGATACTTGATATTTGATACAGAAGCTAAAATTTTACAATAGAAAAAAAGAAAGCATCTTCAACAAATGGTGCTGGTCTAACTGGACATCAGCATGTAGAAGAACACAAGTAGATCCATATCTATCACCCTGCACAAAACTCAAGTCTATGTGTATCAAAGACCTTAATATTAAACCAGGTACACTGAACCTGATAGAAGAGAAAGTGGGGAATAGACTTGAACACAGTGTTACAGAAGACAACTTCCTGAACATAACACCAATCATGTAGGCACTAAGATCATCAATTAGCAAATGGGAGGACTTCATAAAACTAAAAGGCTTCTGTAAGGCTATGGACACTGTCAAAAGGACAAAATGACATCCCGCAGAATGGAAAAGATCTTCACCAAACCCACATCTGATGGAGGGCTATATAAAAAAAACCCAAATAAACTAGACATAAAACCCAACAAATAACCAAATTAAAAATTAAGTATAGATCTAAACAGAATTCTCAACAGAAGAAACTCAAATGGCTGAGAATCAAAAAAATGTTCAGTATTAGCCATCATGAAATGCAAATCAAAATGGCAATGAGATTCCATCTTACACTTGTCAGAATGGCTAAGATAAAAAAACACAAGAGACAAATCATGTTGAAGAGGATGTAGAGCAAGAGGAATACTCCTCTACTTCTGGTGGGAGTGCAATCTCATACAGCTACTTTAGAAATCAACATGGAGTTTTCTTAGAACATTAGGAATCTATCTACCTCAAGACCTACCTATATCATTCCTGGGCAAAAGGACG
Source organism: Peromyscus leucopus (assembly GCF_004664715.2). Lineage (NCBI taxonomy): Eukaryota > Metazoa > Chordata > Mammalia > Rodentia > Cricetidae > Peromyscus > Peromyscus leucopus. Next base: position 7,648,544 of record NC_051083.1, on the reverse strand, counting down.
CTCTACCACATCACAAGGACACTTGCTCAACTATGTTCATAGCAGCTTTAGTCATAGTAGCCAGGAACTTGAGACAATCTAGATGTCCCTCAACTGAAGAATGGATAAAGAAAACATGGTACATTTACACAGTGAAGTACTACTCAGCTTTTAAAAACAATGACATCAGGAAATTTGCTGGTAAATGGATAGAATTAGAAAAATATTCATCCTGAGTGAGGTAACTCAGACCCAGAAAGACAAACATTGTTGTGGAATATTAGTTGAAGATGTGTTACATTTGTTTATGCTATGGAACATTCATTTAATTGCTGCAAAGATATGTTCCATTCTTTTATGTTGCATTTGTTTAACTCTGTAAAGCTGTGTTACTTTGCCTGTCTAAAACACCTGATTGGTCTAATAGAGAATGTGCAATAGCTATGCAGGAGAAAGGATAGATGGACAAATAGGAGGAGAAATCTGGGAGGAGGATATTGAGGAGTATGAAGAGGAGAAGGAGAGGAGGATACCAGGGGCCAGTCACCCAGCCACATGTATTAAGAAGGAAAGAAAAGATATGCAGAAAGAGAGAAAGACAAAAGCCAAGAGGCAAAAGGTAGAGGTGATAATTTAAGAAAAGTTGGATAGAAACAAGCCAAGCTAAGGCCGGGAATTCACAAGCAAGAATACATCTCATGTATTTATTTGGGAGCTGGGTGGTGGACCCCCAAAAGATAAAAGAATAAAAAATAATTACAAAACATGGTATGTACTCACTCATAAGTGAATATTAACCATAACATAAAGGACAACCATGCTACAATACACAGACCCAGAGAAGCTTAGTAACTAGGAAGGCTTAAGGGCGGATGCATGAATATCACTGTGAAGGGGAAATAGAATGGACATTGCCAGTGGACAGGGAGAGGGGGCTGGAAGAAGGGTGAGGATGGGGACAGAATGGATTAGGTGCAAGGAGGGTAGAAGGAGAGAGTACTGGGAGAGACAACTGGAATCTGAGGGTTTCTCTGTGATGAGCTAGAAACATAAAGCCATAGAAACTTCCAGGAATCTATGAGAGTGACCCTAGCTAAGACTCCTAGCAATAGACGATATAGAGCCTGAACTGGCCATATCCTGTAAGCAAGGAAGAATTCCAGGGGAGTAACTGTGACAGCAACCCAGCCACAATTTGTTCTGCCTACAAGGTGTACCAGGGTAAAGATGATGCAGCAATTGTGGGAATATCCAATTACCATAAAAGGGCATCCACCCCGACACTGCTTGGAGGGCCAGGACCCAGAAGGTGGATATCCCAGAGACCAAGGATAGAATCAAATTGCAGCAAGCCACAAGAATATATTATAGAGATTCAGCTGTATATAATAAGCTATACCTTGATCAACCAAGGAGTCCTTCAAGAGGAAGCCATTTATCAAGGAATATTTGGTGTTATTTAACTTAATAAAGTATATCAGCTGTTTTCAGCTATGAAGTTCTTGTGTACTCATATACTACTAGGCCATATGACAAACAGTGTAAGCTTCTCAGACCTACTGCTGATTAACTAGGTAACACCCCTGCAGAGCCTAGGAGACAGGTAGGCTGTAGATGCATAGCTTTGTTTATTTTGCAAATGAAGCTCAGACCTCTGCTCCCCAGACAGGGGAAATGGCATTCCAGAGCAATTGACTCAGAACAAAGGAAGTTTTTGCATATCCAGGTGGAGTGAAAGGTGGGACAGGATTCCTGGCCAGAGCAGAGTTGCATGGCCAGGAGAAAAAGAACAAGGCAATTTTCTGTAAATGGTAGACAGAGCCACATGGCTGGAGAGAAGAGGAAAAGGCAGAGATTCTGTGGATGGTAAGGCAGATCTTTTGTAGACTTTTCTCAGAGCCAGGAGTAAGGAGCAAGTAAAGAAAGATGGAGGATGAAGGAACAGAGCACAAGGATGAGGTCAAAAGCCTAAAAGCTTAGTTAGGACAATGAGAAGACAGGAAAAGTAGGTGCAGAGAAGAGCTGAATGTGAGGATGGAGCTGAAGCTGTATAGATAGAATTTTGTATTAGAGAAATAAAGTAAACTTATGAAAGAGCATAATATATATAGATTCTTTCCCCTCAGATAACCCCATGCTGGATATAGCATCTTCCCCAGGATCCTGGGAAGGATTCTTTTTCAGGGCAGGCCCTTGGGAAAATTCCATTACCAAATGTGACTGGCAAAAAAGTCAATAAAATGGCTTCTAATGATATTCTGCTATACTCATAGATTGGTGTCCAGCCCAGTGGTCATCAAAGAAGCTTCACCCAGTGTTGGGGTTCAGTGTTGGGGTTCAGCCTTGATCTATCAAAGAGTCCCTTGAAGAGGGAAGTGAGGAATTGGGAAACAATAAATAGAAATATAGAAGTAGATATAGAAAAAGATAGAGACACAGAATAGTTTTGGGAGAGCCCTGGGTCAGTACCCAGCAGCCTCAAGTTTATTTCTAATGGAATTTTATACACTAGCAAGGGGAGAGGCAAAAGACCTCCCCCTTTTAGGATCAAAGCACAACATACAACCAAGTATAGCCCCTTCAAAACACATCTGGTACCCACACCCTATGGCAAAAAAAACCCCAAAACCTGTGATTAGGCCTTTGTATAGGATACCTGGTAACCATGCCTTTGCACCCTATAATGAGAGCAACATATACTCTGACTCTCAAACCTGGGAAACAAACCACAAGATGGAATCTGTGGGTTCCCACAAATTCCCCCTTCTTAATATATTTTTATAAGGTCCCCTTGGAACTCTCAGATGACTGTGTACAACCTGGAAAATCTCAAGTAAGGGTGCTGAGCTTAGCTCCTTATGGCTTCAATACCTCCTAATAAAGGAGTAGAGGATGTCCTTTTTAAATTGGTTCAGGATGTCTACAGCAGTTTTAGCTGCATAAAATCTTTTTAAAAATCAGTCATTGTAAATAGAAGAGTCTACACACACCCAGTTATATTCAGCATAGCATTTCAAATGAACTCTTATCTTTAACCAAGGAAATTAGGACCTAGCAATCATCAACCCAGTCATTTTGCAATGTGTACTCAAGGCCTTTTAAATTCCTTGGCTGAACTTATAACCTCTTATCATCACACCATGGTTCACTAACATTAACAGGTTAATACCATAATTCTAACATGAATATTAACAATAGATGCCATTACAATTCTCACAAACTTACACCCAAAAGTGAACTCTTAATACATATTATTTATAGTTCCTAAACTTTAGCAAACATCCAAAAGCAATCTCTCTTTTTTTACTTTGAATTGATTTTTTAAAATAATTTTATTTTATAATTTAATTTAATTTTACATATCAGCCACAGATTCCCTTGTTCTCCCTCTCCTGCTCCCCCTTCCTTTCCCCCTCAGCCACCCCCGATTCCCATCTCCTCCAGGGCAAAGACTCCCCTGGGGATTGAGTTCAACCTGGTAGATTCAGTCCAGGCAGGTCCAGTCCCCTCCCCCCAGGCTGAGCAAAGTGTCCTTGCATAAGCCCCAGGTTCCAAACAGCCAGCTCATGCACTGAGGACAGGTCCAGGTCCCACTGCCTGGATGCCTCCCAAACAGTTCAAGCTAATCAACTGTCTCACTTATCCAGAGGGCCTGGTCCAGTTGGGGGCTCCTCAGCTATTGGTTCATAGTTCATGTGTTTCCATTCATTTGGCTATTTGTCTTTGTGCTTTTTCCAACCTTGGTCTCAACAATTCTCGCTCATATAAACCCTCCTCTTTCTCGCCAATTGGACTCCTGGAGCTCCACCTGGGGCCTGGCCATGGATCTCTGCATCTGGTTCCCTCAGTCATTGGATGAGATTTCTAGCATAACAATTAGGGTGGTTGGCCATCCTATCACCAGAGTAGGTCAGTTCGGCCTTTCCAGCTATCTCTTAATAGAACTATTTACATTTCCTACTAACAAAACATACGGTATATTAACACAGGCTAACATTAATCCACTCAAGGGACAAGAACATTTTTTTTTAAAAATTTTAAGACTGAGGAATATAACTCTTCCTTTCTTTATATTTTTTGAAGATGCATCTTGAGCCTGAGTAGAAAAAACTAAGTTTTCCCTTCGTACACAAAACAGTTCCATTCCTACACAACACAGTCCCATTCCTACACAAAACAGTTCATGAGTTACCACAGTTGATAGAATATATATGTGTAGGTTGTTGTTAGAGGATTTTGCTCTTTTTTTGGGGGGGCGCCACCCCGCTCCCAGTGAAAGACCCCCAAGGGAGATCTTCCTTCAGGAGAGACCCCAAACCCAAGGAACACACTGAAATCACAGATCAGATGCAAACAGCAAGAGGGTTTATTAGATACACAGGTACCTGGGGCGAAGTCTCTCGGAGGACTTGCGCCCCTTCCTAGGGCAAGGGGGACTTTTTATGGGATCCCAGGGGCAGAGGCGTGGTTACAGAAGCGAGAAGCATAGTTACAGGGCTCCTATTGGTTGTTTCAAAGAAGGCCAGGGTGAACTTGGGGTCGTATTCTTAATTCTCAGAAGTTTAATATGTGGCTGACTTGGCCTTGCCCAGGGTATAGTGGGTGTTTTTCCAGCCCAGCTGCTTATTCCTCAAGGCCAGGGGGCCAGCCATAAAATATCCTGATTTGACTCAACTGTTTTTCTCTCAAGGCCGCCGACCACAGTTATCTCTCTCAAGGCCGGGTGGCTAGCCACAGCTGTGAACTCCTGTTTTTCTGATTCCTTCAGAATGGCGTTTCTTAGGCTAAGTTATTGGGACCAGGGGGGGCATTTCATCGGCCCAATGCCCCATGTCCTCATAATGGAGTGGGGGTCTTTCACCAGATAAATCACACATGGAGGCTTCTTCTTAATTATGAGTTCCCGGCCTTAGCCTGGCTTCTTTCTTGCTAGCTTTCCTTAACTTAAATTATTCTATCTACCTTTTGCCTCTAGGCTTTTCCTGTTCTGTTACTTCTGTAAGTCTTACTCTTACTCCATGGCTTTCTGGTTGTGTAGCTTGGTGGCTGGCCCCTGATGTCCTCTTCCTTCCCTGGCTCCTAGCTACTTTTTCCCCTTTTCAAATTTCTCCCTCTCTATATATTCTCTCTGCCCGCCAGCCCCACCTATCCTTTCTTTTGCCTTGCTATTGGCCATCAGAAGTTTTACACAGGCACAGTAACACAGCTTCACAGAGTTAAACAAATGCAACATAAACAAAAGTAACACACCTTAAAATAATATTCTACTACAGCAGGTGAAATCAAAACTCTCCAATTTCTGAGGTCTGAAAAATTTAAAAGATCAGTTTTGATACTAGTCTTAATGTTCCATGGAAAGCCCAAGATCAGGGCCAGTTGCTCTGAAGTCTTTGTATAGCTGTCTTAGTCATAATGAATCTGAAGTGAAAAGCTCTAAATACAAAGAAACCCATAATCAAAAACTTGTTGCAGTTCCCTTGCATGCAACAACCCAGTTCGAACAAGAGTCTCTGAAACCTTGCTTTCAACTACAGAGTCACTTTCCAGCCAGTAGCCTTCTCCTAGGAAATCTGTTCTAGGGTGAAGGCTGCACCATAGTAACTAGGTTGGTGCAGACCTCTTCAGAAGAGTTCTCCATGCAGCCATCATGAACCAGGAAGCTATCTCTTAAAGGAGTCACACATTTGTTCACCCCCAGCAAACAGAAGTTTCATGGCTTTGCCTGCTGGCTCTATCCAATTTGGCTTTTTTTTATAGTCCCAGTCCATCTGCACCTCCCATCTGTTGTATTTTAAAAATGGTGAGGAGTCACACCATACAACAGGGCCCATGTAGGAGGCTTATTGAGGGGAGGGGAAAGAAGGGTCAGAAAAGGGGTCAGAGGTCAGAGACTGGTCCTTGGGGATGAGAGCAAAAGAAGAAAGAGAGAGAGGGGGGGGAGGTGTACAAAGTCTACCTTTTATAAAGAAATGTAGCAAATACACACAGGAGGTGCTTTTAGTGGCTACAGATGAGTTATATCCTGTCAGGACCCTAAGGGCAGGCCAGTACAGATACTTAAATGCTAACATTCCTCCCTTTTGTTTATTATAAAAAGGTGCAGAGTTAGAAAGGGGTGGCAGGTGAGGTGGGAATGGGAATGCCATGTTCTTGAGACTGCTTCCTGCTGGCCTTGAGGTCATTGATCATCTTTGGGGCACCTGAGAAAACTAGAGTGCTGGCCATGTCCTGGTTTAGTTGGCTATTTCACTTTACTGTCCAGGCTCTGTGGAACTGTCTGGCACCACTTGGACCTGGCAAGATACTGTTCAAGGTGGATCCAAGTTGACTTCCTGGAGCTCACAAGAAATCATGATAAGGTCACCAGCCAAGATGGAAGAGAACCATGTGGTTGCTATTAATAGTTACATGCATGCACACAGAATTAAACAGGAGTTGAATAAATAGAAAGAGAGAACCAGCAGTATGTGCAGAGCAAGTCAAAGCTGGTTTCTCCATCTCTGATTCGCATGTCACAGCAAAAAGAATATTTAGAGAGAAAGAGTAGACAGACACAAACAGGTCTTGGATCAAAGAAAAGGGAAGAAAGTGGAGAATTCTTTTTCGGTTCCCCAACTGCCTGGTCCAAAGAATGGTCAGTGGTTCTCCAAAAGACATCCCAATGGGAGCAAGGAGGTGTATGACACAGTTCCCAAGGATGAGGCAGAGAGAAGATCCAAGAGCCTGAATGTTCTGATGTCCCAGGGAGCCAGGAAGGATCAGATTAATGGGATGCAAGCTGTTCAGTGCTCTGTCATGCAAGAACAAGGGCTGATGGCTAAGAGCCCAAGAGAGACACAGTCTCCTGGTATCAGGACTTTGAGAAAAGCCAGAAGGCAAGGAGAGGACTGTGCTCGAGAAATGAAGCCTCACATCTAGGGGAATGGTCAGAGGTGAGTGGCCCCACCAGAGACCCAATTGTTGGTATTGAATGGAAAGCAAAGCTATTGGTGAATGAGAAAGCAGATTTGTTGCAGGTGGAAGAGAACAGATCTGCTGCAGGTAGAGCATGTGGTTTGGTCCTGCCAAAGTATTCCACTAAGCTAACATGCCAGACACAACAGAGTTTGTGCAAAAGGCTTAAGGGAGGGGGAGAGCAAAGAGTGAAAGAGTGAAAGGCTACATGGGAGTAGGGATTTGGTAAAAGAAAGCTTGAAAGTAGGGTACCTATTTCCATCTATCAGATTGCTGGCCGAAGTTACAAAGGTCTTGTAAAATACCAGGATATGGGATGCTGGTAAGCAGCCACTTTGATTGGTATCTAAGGAATATTGGACCAAGTCTGACAGCAAAGGCAGATAAGTCAAGCCCTTAAATCAGGTGCTAGATATGGAGTTAGAGAAGGTCCAAGGGCTGGAATCTCTAGTGTCCCAGAGATTCAGTGAGGACTGACGAGGAGGCACAAGCTGCTCAATGGACCACCATTCAAAAAGGCAGGGGCCATGGGAGAAAAGTCCAAGACACAGTTGCCTGGTACCAGGACTTTGAGAAAAAACAGAAGACAAGGACTGTGCTCGAGAAACAAAGCCTCATTCATGGGAAATAGCTGGAATTGGGGAGCTTATCAATAATAGGTGTTGAATGGAGAGTTCCAGCAATCTGTTAGGTGGGAAAGTAGGTCTGTCATAGGTGGACCAGGTTCCAGGGTCCCAGCACATTTCAAACTGCCAGAAGAGCCCTCCGGGTCAGGGAACCAATGATGTATTTTAAAAATGGCAAGGAGTCTTCTTGTGGATGCTTCTCCAGAGTAGGGATTTTTTTGTTTGTTTTGCCTCCAGCATTCAGAGCAGTTTCTACTAAATGCTACTTCAAGCTAAGTAAAAATTCAAGACTCAAATTTAATATATGATTGTTGTCTCAGGGCTTCTATTGCTGTGAAGAGACACCATGGCCATGGCAACTCTTTTTTTATTATTATTAAGAAATTTTTTTATTAATGTTACATACCAATCACAGATCCCCCTCTCTTCCCTTCTCCCGCCCCCAGCCCTCCCCCAACAACCCACCTCCCACTCCCTCCTACAAGAAGGAAAGTCCTCCTATGGAGAGTCAATAGAACCTGGTACATTCAATAGAGGCAGGTCCAAGCCCTGTCCCCTGCCTCAAGGCTGTGTGAGGTGGCCCACCATAGGTAGCAGGCTCTAAAAAGCCAGCTCATGTACCAGGGATGGATCCTGATCTTACTTCCAGGGGGCCTGTGGTAATATTGTGTTCCCCAAAATATTGTGCACCCCAATAAACTTATCTGGGGTCAGAGAACAGAACAGCCACTAGATACAGAAGCTAGAAAATGGTGGCACTCATACCTTTAATCCTAGCCTTCTAGAGGCATGGATCTCTGTGAGTTCAAGGCCACACTGGAAATAGCCAGGCATGGTGACTCACACCTTTAATCCCAAGAAGTGAGGCTTTAATCCCAGGAAGTGAGGGCAGAAAGCAGAAAGGTATTTAAGGAGTGAAGACCAGAAACTAGAAGCTTTTTAGCAGGTTGAGGCTTTTGAGCAGCACAGTTCAGCTGAGAGGCATCCAGTCTGAGGAAACAGGATCAGTTGAAGAATTGTCAAGGTGAGGTGGCTGTGGTTTGTTCTGCTTCTCTGATCTTCCAGCATTCACTCTAATACCTGGCCTCAGGTTTGATATTATTAATAAGAACTTTTTTTTAATCTTTTTTTAATTTTATTTTACAATACTGTTCAGTTCTACATAACAACCACAGATTCCCTTGTTCTCCCCCTTCCTGCCCCCCTCCCCTTTAAGAACTTTTAAGATTCATGATACAGGGGCCTCTTAAGCAGATCAAGCTATACAACTGTTTCGCTTATGCAGAGGGCCTAGTCCAGTTCAGTGGAGGCTCCATAGGTGTTGGTCTAAATTTCATGAGTTCCCACTAGTTTGGTTTGATCATCTCTGTCGGTTTCCAAGTCATGATCCTGATGCCCCTTGCTCATACAATACCTCTTCTCTCTCTTCTACTTGACTCCTGGAGCTCAGTCTGGTGTTTAGCTGTAGATCTCTGCATCTGCTTCCATCAGTTACTGGAGAAAGGCTCTATGATGACAGTTAGGGTATTCACTGATCTGATTACTGGGGTAAGTCAATTTAGGCACCCTCTCCACTATTGCTAGTGGACTAAGCTGGGTTCATCCTTGTAGATTCCTAGGAACTTCCCTAGCACCTGGTTTCTCCCTAACCCCATGATGTCTCCCTCTATCATGGTATCTCTTTCATTGTTCTCCCACTCTGTCCCTGTTCCAGCTTGACCATCCCATTCCCTATGTACTCATCCCCCATCCCCTAATGTCCATTGCTCACTCTTTATCCCTAGTTTACTCATGGAGATCTCATCTAGTTCCCCTTTCCAGGGCGATCCATGTGTCCCTCTTTGGGTCTTCCTTTTTAGCTAGCTTCTCTGGAGCTGGGCCACAGAAACTCTTATAAAGGAAAGCATTTAAGTGGGGGGGTGACTTGCAGTTTCAGAGGTTTAGTCCATTATCATCATGGCAGGAATCACAATTGCAGGAAGACATGGTGCTGGAGAAGAAGCTGATCTTCTTAATTCACAGGCAGGGAGGCAGAGAACTGGCTTGAGCTTCTGAGACCTCAAAGCCTACACTCTAGTAACACACTTGGTCCAACAAAGCTACACCTACTCTAACAAATCTACATCCCCTGATAGTGCCATGTTTTATGGACCAAGTATTCAAACACATGAATCTATTGGAGCCATTCCTATTCAAACCACCACAGTTGTAATAACAATTAGGATAACTAGACTCTTCCACATATTACAAAATTCTTATAAGCATAGGAAGGGAAGACTCTTGCATAACTTCTTTTTTATTCTTAAGCTTCTTTTGGACTCAATCATAAAGTCTTTCCCTTTCAGAAACATCAAAAATTAAGAAAATCTGAGGCTCAGCACTTAAATAAATCTGTACGGTAGCCATCATTTAGAAAGAGGCATAGCAAACTCTGATTGTCTAATTCAGTGATGAAATACACAGGTAAGTGAAAAGCTCCACTTAGGGACTTTGGCTAGTAAGTCATTGAGAAGGTCGGGTTGGAGAGATGGTAAGGTAAGGGATGGATTAATGTGCATGTGACTTACTGTGGTATCAGCTTGGCTGAAAGCAATGGTGCCCAGGGTTAGAGATAAGGCAGTGAAGATAAAAGCAAAGGCTCAATGTGGGAGGTAATAAGAATGCTTGATCTGCATGGTTTGGAAACTGAACCAATGATAGAATAAGGAAGAAGCAAGAATTCAGGTATGTTCAGAACTTTCAAATCTTGGTGTGTAAGAAATTATAGTACTATTGCCTGAATCTGGGAATGAGGGAAAGGGGATAGGACTGGAAGACCTTTTGGGCCTTTGAACATAAGGTACTGATATAGGGCTTCTTGATTGAACTCCATGAACATGATTGCTTAAGTTGATCAGAATGTGCCCAACTTAGCTATTTCCCAGTTCCTTTATCCCCTCTTTGATGATAATCATCATCATAATAACAAATAATAAAAAGTAATCATAATTATATTACTGAAATCTATTTACACTTCAAAACTCACATTCTCCTAGTGTGCCAGTCTGATGACACTGAAAACATGTGCCACCACAGCATTTTCCTTGTGATTTCCAACTCATCTGTAGTGATTTCCAATGTTTGTTATAAGAGCTTGAAAGTAGTCATTCAATAATAAAGTGTAGATTTTCTAGAGGCCACCTCACCCCCCCCCCAAACAACAACAAGGCATGTCTGAAAGTCTTTAGTCTCTGTGTACTTGTATTGCTTTAGAATTTTAAAATGATACTTTTATTCTTTGAAATTTTTTATGCAACATATTTTGATCATTACAACCCTCAACTCCTCCTTCTCTACCCTCACCTTCCTACCTGCTCAACTTTGTGCTCACTTTCTCTCCATTCCTTTCTCTCTTCCTCTCTCTCTCTCTCTTCCTCTCTCTCTCTCTCTCTCTCTCTCTCTCTCTCTCTCTCTTCTCTCTCTCTCTCTCTCTCTCTCTCTCTCTCTCTCTTTCTCTCTCTCTCTCTCCCCTCTCTCTTCCTTGTCCCCCCTCTTTTTCCTCATTCCCTTCCTCCTTTTTCTTTCCCCATTGAATCCAGTTTGTGTTGCTTGACTATGGAAGTGGGGCCTTCCCTGAAGTGTGATTAACTTACCAGGGGTCACATTGTTAGTGAAAGCTGACTCTCCCTTTTCCAGATGCTATCAAGTGCCAATAGCTCCTCAGCCAGTGGTGAAATTTAGTGCCCATGCTGCCCCCTCAACCCCATGCTGGAATTTATGACTTAAGTCTTGTGTATGCTGTTACAACAGTTATGAGTTCATATATGCTACTTTGCTGTGTCCAGAAAATATTGATTCTTTGAAGATATCATCCACCTTTGGCTCTTAGAGTCTTTCCGTGCCCTCTTCCATGAAGTTCCCTGTGCTTTGCAGTGGATGAGTGTGATATATATGTCCCATTTAGGGCCAAGAACTCCACAGTCTCTTATTCTCTGTATTCATCAGTTGGGGGTCTCTGTGTTAATTTCCATCTGCTTCAAGAAGAGGCTTCCCTGATGAGAGTTAAGAGATGCACTCATTGCTCCATGGGTATAGCAATACCTATAATAATAATCATTAGGAGTCATTTTGATACTATGTCCTTTTAGTAGAATAATAGTAGTAGGTTCTCCCCTGTGGCCTAGGATCTATTTAACCACAAGTTCATTGCCCCATTAACAGTGCCAGGTACAGCTTCTATCTTATGGAACAGGCCTTAGAGTCAATCAGAAAGTGGTTGGTTATTCCCATAACATTCATGCCACTATTGCACCAGTCTGTATATCTTGTTTTTTCCAAGTGACCCATCTATTGGTGAGAATAGAATGTTGAACTCACCCACTTTAATTGTGTCAGTCCATGATTTAGATATAATAGTGTTTCTTTTATGAAGTTGATACATACCCCTGTGCTTGGCATATAAATGCTTTGAATTATAATATCTTTTTGAATTTTCCCTTAATGGCTATGAAATGTTCTTCCCTTTTCTCTTCTGACTAGCTTTTGTTTGAAATGTATTATATCAGGTATTGGAATAGCTACTCTTGCTTGTTTCTATGTTCCACTTGCTCATACCATTTTATAGCCTTTTACCCTAAGTAGTACCTATCATTTGTTGATGATAAAGTGTGTTGCTTGGATGCATCAAAAAAGATGAATTCCATTTTCTTTTTTAAAAATCAATCATTAATAATTAATTATTTTTATGGCTGGATCACAGTTTCAGCTAGCCATGGTACATCAAGTTGCAGTAAGACTAGGCACCTCCTCTCCTATTAAGGCTTTCTTCCAGGAGGAGGAAAGGGTCCCAAAAGTAGGTAACAGAATCACAAATAGCCCTTGTTGCCACTGTGAGAAGTCCCACAAGATTACCAAGCTACACAGCTGTGATATATGTGCAAAGGGCCAAGGTCAGTCCCGTGCAGGTTCCCTGGTTGTTGGTTCAGACTCTGTGAGCCCAGGTCAGTTGATTCTGTGGGTTTTCTTGTGTTATCCTCGACTCTCTGGCTCCCCAAATCCTTTCTCTCCCTCTTCCCACAGGATTCCCTAAGGTCTGCCTAATGTTTGGCTGTGGGTCTTGGCATCTTTTTCCATCAGTTGCTGCATGAAGCATCTCTGATGACGGTTGGGCTAGGCACCAATCTATGAGTAGAGCAGAATATTGTTAGGAGTCATTTAATTGCCTTTTTTGCCAGTCATGTTTGGTTCTATTCTAGTTCTCTGGGCTGTCTAGCCTTTGGATCCTGTCCCTCCCAGGCAATGTCAGGGGTGGGCTCCCTCTTATGGTACGGGTATCAAGCTGGACTAGTCATTGGTTGGTTATTTCCATAATTTCTGCCTTACCTATTCCCTAGAATATTTTGTAGGCAGGGAAAATTGTAGGTCTAAGGTTATGTGGCTCGGTTGGTATCCCATTCCCTCCACTGGAAGTCTTGCCTGGTTACAGGAGATGGCCAGTTTAGGCTATATATTTCCTATCACTAGGAGTCTTAGCTAGGGTCACCCTCATAGATTCCTGGGAGTTTCCATTGCTCTAGGTTTCTAGCTTATTCCAGAGATGCCCCTGATTCTAGTTGTCTTTCCCAGTACTCTCTTCCTTCATCCTCCCCCACCTGGTCCCTCCTGTTACCATGCCTACTCCCTATCCAGACTCCTTCCCCATCCACTTGTGATGTATATTCTATTTCCCCTTCACAGTGAGATTCACGTGTCACCATTAGAACTCTCCTTGTTACTTAGCTTCTTTGGGTCTATGGATTATAGCATGGTTATCCTTTACTTTACAGCTAATATCCACCTATAAGTGAGTACATACCATGTTTGTCTTTCTGAGGCTGGTTTACTTCACTCAGGATGATATTTTCTAATTCCATCCATTTGCCTGCAAATTTCAAGATGTCATTGTTTGTAACAGTTTAATAATACTCCATTGTGTAAATGTACCATATTTTCTTTACCCATTCTCAGTTGAGGGACATCTAGGTTATTTCCAGGTTCTGGATATTATGAATAAAGCTGTTATGAACATAGGTAAGCAGGTGTCCTTGTGGTATGGTAGGACATCCTTTAGGTATATGCCCAAGAGTGATATAGCTGGATCTTGAAGTAGGTCAATTCCCAATTTTCTGAGAAACCACCATATTGATTTGCAAAGTGGCTATACAAGTTTTCACTTTCACCAGCAGCAGAGGAGTTTTCCCCTTGCTCCACATATTCTCCAGCATAAGCTGTTATCAGTGTTTTTTATCTTAGCCATTCTGACAGGTGTAAGAAGGAATTTCAGTGTCATTTTTGATTTGCATTTCCCTGATGGCTAAGGATGTTGAATAGTTATTTAAGTGGTTCTCAGCCATTTGAGTTTCTTCTGTTGAGAATTCTGTTTACATCTTTACTCAATTTTTAATTGGATTATTTTTTGATGTCTAGTTTCTTGATTTTTTAAATGTATTTTAGATATTAGCACTCTGTCAAATGTGAGTTTAGTGAAGATCTTTTCCATTCTCTGAGATATCATTTTGTTCTTTTGATAGTGTTCTTTGCCTTACACAAGATTTTCACTTTCACGAGGTCCCATTTGTTAATTGTTGATCTTAGTGCCTACATGACTGGTGTTCTATTCAGGAAGCTGTTCCCTGTGCCAATGCATTCAAGGCTATTCCCCAATTTCTCTTCTATCAGGTTCAGTTTATCTGGTTTTATGTTGAGGTCTTTGATCCACTTGGACTTCAGTTTTGTTCAGGGTGATAGATATGGATCTCTTTGCATTCTTTTACATGCTGACATCCAGTTAGACTAGCACCATTTGTTGAAGATTCTTTTTTTCCATTGTATAATTTTGGCTTCAGTATCAAAAATCCAGTGTCCATAGATGAGTAGATTTATTTGTGGGTCTTCAATTTGATTACATTTATCAACCTGTCTGTTTTTATGCCAATATCGTATGTTTTTTTTTTAAATCATTGTTGCTCTGTAGAACAGTTTGATATCAGGAATGTTGATGCATCCAGAAGTTCTTTGATTATACAGAATTGTTATAGCTATCTTGGATTTTTTGTTTTTCCATATGAAGTTGAATATTGTTCTTTCAAGTTCTGTAAAGAATTGTGTTGGAATTTTGAATGGGAATTGCATTGAATCTGTAGACTGCTTTTGGTAAGATGGCCATTTTTTTTTTACAATGTTAATTCTAACAATCCATGAGCATGTGAGATCTTTCCATCTTCTGATGTCTTCTTCAATTCTGTCTTTAAAGACTTAAAGTTCTTGTCATACAGATATTTCCCTGGCTTAGTTAGAGTTACCTCAAGATATTTCATATTATTTGTGGCTATTGTGAAGGGTGTTGTTTTACTAATTTCTTTCTCAGCCCATTAATCATTTGTATATAGAAGGACAATTGATTTTTTGGAGTTTATTTTGTACTCAGCTACTTTGTTGGAGGTGTTTATCAGCTGTAAGAGTTCTATGGTATAGTTTTTGGGGTCATTTATGTATACTATTATATCATCTGCAAACAATGATACTTTGACTTCTTTTCTAATTTGTATCCCCCTTATCTCCTTTAGTTGTCTTATTGCTCCAGCTAAAATGTTAAATACTATACTGAATAGATATGGTGAGAGTAGACAGACTTATCTTGTCCCTGATTTTAGTGGAATTGTTTTGAGTTTCTCTCCATTTACTTTGATGTCAGCTGTTTGCTTGCTGTGTATTGCATTAATATGTTTAGGTATGGTCCTTGTATCCTTGATCTCTCCAAGACTTTTTATCATGAAGGGATGTTGGATTTTAGCAAAGGCTTTTTCAGCATCTAATGAGATGATCATATGGTTTTTTCTTTCAGTTTGTTTAGCTGGGGGATTACATTGACAGACTTTCATATGTCAAACCATCTCTGCATCTATAGGATAAATCCTACTTGATTATAGTAGATGATCTTTTTGATTTGTTCTTAGATTCAGTTTGTGAGTATTTTATTGAATATTTTTGTATCAATGTTCATGAGGGAAATTGGTCTGTAATTCTCTTTGTTTGTTGTATCTGTGTGGTTTGCATATCAGGGTACCTGTGGCCTCATAAAATGAATTTGACAATATTTCTTCTGTGCCTGTTTTATGGAATAGTTTGAGAAGTATTGGTATTATCTCTTTTTTGAAAGTCTGGTAAAATTCTGCACTGAAACCATTTGGTATTGGGCTTTTTTTGTGTGGGAGTCTTATAATGACTCCTTCTACTTCTTTAGGGTTTATAGGTCTATTTATATTGTTTCTCTTATCTTCATTTAACTTTGATAAGTGGTGTCTATCTAGAAAAATTTCCATTTCTTTTAGATTTTCTAATTTTATAGAGTACAGATTTTTGAAGAATGACCTAAAGATTCTTTGGATTTCCTCAGTGTCTGTTATTATATCCTCCTATTTGTTTCTGATTTTG
Organism: Peromyscus leucopus; assembly: GCF_004664715.2. Classification (NCBI taxonomy): domain Eukaryota; kingdom Metazoa; phylum Chordata; class Mammalia; order Rodentia; family Cricetidae; genus Peromyscus; species Peromyscus leucopus. The sequence continues at coordinate 7,632,534 of NC_051083.1, read as the reverse complement.
TTAATTTGAGTATTCTCTTTCTGCCTTTTATTTGGTTTGGATAAGGGTTTGTCTAACTTGTTGATTTTTTCTAAGAAACAACTCGTTGTTGCACTGATTCTTTGTATTCTGTTTACTTTGATGCTATTTTATTGATTTTAGCTCTCAGTTTTATTATTTCTTGCCATCTACTTCTCTTGGGTGTGTTTGCTTCTTTTTGTTCTAGAGTTTTCAGGTGTGCTGTTAGGTCACTAGTATGAGATCTCTCCACATTCTTTATGAAGGTACTTTGTACTATGAACTTTCCTCTTAGTACTGGTTTTATTGTGTCCCAAAAGTTTGGGTATGCTGCACATTCATCTTCATTGAATTCTAGGAAGTCTTTAATTTATATCTTCCTTGACCCAGTGGTGATTCAGTAGAGAGCTGTTCAATTTTCATGAGTTTGTAGGATTTCTGTTGTTGTTGAAATCCAGCTTTAATCTATGGTGGCCTGATAAGGTACTGGGGGTTATTTCAATATTCTTGAATCTGTTCAGACTTGCTTTGTGACTGAGTATATGGTCAGTTTTGGAGAATGTTCTGTGAGGTGCTGAGAAGAAGGTATATTATTTGGCATTTGGGTGAAATGTTTTGTAGATGTCTGTTAGGTTCATTTGAGTCATAATGCTGGTACAGTATTTCTCTGTTAGTTTTTGTCTGGATGACCTGTCCATTGGTGAGAGTGGGGTATTAAAGTTTCCCACAATTAATGTGTGAGGTTCAATGTATGATTTAAACTTTAGTAATGCTTCTTTTACAAATTTGGCATTTAGGGCATAGTTAAGAATTACAATGTTCTCTTGGTGGATTTTTCCTTTGATGAGTATGAAATGTCCTTCTCCACATGTTTTGATTAATTTTGGTCAGAAGTCTAGTTTGTCAGATATTAGAATAGCTGCACCAGTTTGCTTCTTACATACATTTGCTTGGGAAATCTTTTTCCAACACTTTACTCTGAGGTAATGTCTACCTTTGGTTTTGAGGTGTGCTTTCTTGTATGCAGCAGAAGGATGGATCATGTTCTCATATTCATTCTGTTTACTTGTGTCTTTTTATTGGGTAATTGAGTCCACTGATATTGAGAGATATTAATGACCTATGATTGTTAATGCCTGTCATTTTGTTGTTGTTGTTGATGGTGGTGGTAGTGTGTGTGTGTGTGTGTGTGTGTGTGTGTGTGTGTGTGTGTCTGAGTGTTTCCTTTCTTTGGGTTTTGTTGGTGTGAGATTATTTATTGCGTGTGTTTTCATGGGTGTAGTTAACATCCTTGGGTTGGAGTTTTCTTTTTAGTACCTTCTGTAGAGCTGGATTTATGGATTGATAGTGTATAAATTCGACTTTGTCATGAAATATCTTGTTTTCTCCATCTATGGTGATTGAAAAATTTGCAAGGTATAGTAGTCTTGGCTGGCATCCATGGTCTCTTAGAGTTGCAGGACATCTTTCCAGGCCGTCTGGGTTTTAGGGTCTCCATTGAGAAGTTGGGTGTTATTTTAATAGGTCTGCTTTTATATATTACTTGGCCCTTTTCCTTTGCAGGTTTTAATATTTTTTTGTTCTGTATGTTTAGTGTTTGATTATTATGTGGTGAGGGATCTTTCTTTTCGGGTCCAATGTATTTGTTGTTTTGTAAGCTTCTTGTACCTTTATAGGCATGTACTTCTTTAGGTTAGGGAGGTTTTCTCCTACCATTTTGTTAAATATATTTCCTGGATTTTTGTCCTGAGATTCTACTTTTATTCCTATTATTCTTAAGTTTAGTATTTTCAAGGTGTTCAATGTTTTCTTGATGTTTCATATTAGGAGTTTTTTTAATTTAACATTTTCTTTGACCAATGAATCTGTTTCTTCTACTGTACCTTCAATGCCTGAGATTCTCCCTTCCATCTGTGATACTTGCATCTATAGTTCCTGTTTGCTTACTCAGATTTTCCATTTTCAGAATTCCCTAAGCTTGTGTTTTCTTTATCTTTTATTACCATTTTTGGGTCTTGAACAATATCCTTCACTCATTTGTTTGTTTTATTCTTGGCAATCTTTAAGGGATCTATTGATTTCCTCCATTTTTTGTCTTTTCCTTAATTTTTTAAGGAATATTTTTATTTCCTTTTTAAGGACCTCTATCATCTTCATAAAGTTGGTTTTAAGGTCATTTTCTCGTGCTGTGTTGGAATGTTCAAGTCTTGATGTTACAGAATAGCTGGGCTCTTGTGGTGCCATATTGGCCTGTCTATGCTTGATTTTGTTCTTACATTGACATTTAGGCATATGGTTTTGGACAATTATTGATCTAGGTGTTGTTTCCTGAGTTTGTCTTTGTTGGATAGCTGTTTTGTCCCCTGGTTTCTGTCTCCTCTTCATTCTTCTGGACTAAGTGCCCAAGTGTTCTGTTCACTAGCAAGTCTATAATCTAGTAGGATATCTTCACTGGTGTTTTGGGCACCTGCAAGACCTCTGTGGTTTTGGGTGCCACTATTGCCTCTATAGGTCCATGTACCTGTGTGGCCTCTAGTGTTCTGGGTACCTGCTTGTCTCTGAGTTTCCTAATTAGGTGTGGTCTCCAGTACAGAAATCTTCTGCCAAAGTTGTGGGCTACAATACAATTTTTGTGAAGTACAGGTTTTTGAAGAATGACCTAAAAATTCTCAGGATTTTCTCATTATCTGTTATGTTCCCCTTTTCATTTCTGATTTTGTTAATTTGGATATTCTTTCTCTGCCTTTTAGTTAACTTGGATAGGGTTTTGTCTAGCTTGTTGATTTTCTCAAAGAACCAACTTTTTGTTTCATTGATTCTGTTTTGTTCTCTTTGTTTCTATTTCATTGATTTCAGCCCTGAGTTTGATTATTCCCTGCCATTTACTCCTCCTGGGTGTGTTTGCTTCTTTCTGTTTTTAGAGCTTTCATGTGTGCTGTTAAGTTGCTAGTATGAGATCTCTCCACATTCTTCATGAAGGCACTTAGTATATGAATGTTCCTCTCAGCACTGCTTTCATAGTGTCGCATAAGTTTGGGTATGTTGTACATTCATTTTCATTGAATTTTAGGAAGTCTTTTTTTCTTTCTTTCTTTCTTCCTTGACTCAGTCACAATTCAGTTGAGAGTTGTTCAGTTTCCATGAGTTTGAAGGTTTTCTGTAGTTTGTGTTGTTGTTGAACTCTAACTTTAACCCGTGGTGATTGATAAGATACAGGTGGTTATTATAATTTTTTATATCTATTGATATTTTCTTTGTGACTGAGTATGTGGTAAGTTTTAGAGAAGGTTACATGAGGTCCTGAGAAGAAGATATATTCTTTTTGTGTTTGAGTGAAATATTCTGTAGATGCCTATTAAGTCATAATATCTGTTATTTCTCTTATTTTTCTGTTTAGTTTCTGTCTAGAATACCAGTCAACTGGTGAGAGTTGGGTGTCAAAGTCTCTCACTATTATTGTGTGGGGTTTGATGTATGATTTAAACTCTGGTAATGTTTCTTTTACAAATGTGGTGCCCTTTTTTTGGGGGGGGGGCAAATATCCAGAATTGAGACTTCATCTTGATGGATTTTTCCTTTGATGAATATGAAATGTCATTCTTCATCTCTTTTGATTAATTTTAGTTTGAAGTCTATTTTGTTAGAGATTAGGATAGATACACTCACTTACTTTTTAGGTCCATTTGCTTGGGAAAATCTTTTACCAACCCTGTACTCTGAGGTAGTGTCTGTTTTTGAAGTTGAGGCGTGTTTCTTGAAGCAGAAGAATGTATCCATTTTGTTCACCTGTGTCTTTTTATTGGGTAATTGAGTCCACTGATATTGAGAGATATTAATGACCTATGATTGCTAATGCCTGTCAGTTTGTTGTTGTTGTAGTTATTGATGGTGGTGGTGGTAGTGTGTGTGTGTGTGTGTGTGTGTGTGTGTGTGTGTGTGTGTGTGTGTGTGTGTGTGTGTGTATTTCCCTTCTTTGGGTTTTGCTGGTGTGAGATTATCTATTATCTGTATTTTTGTGGGTAAAGCTCACTTCCTTGGGTTGAGGTTTTCCTTCTAGTACTTTCTTTGGACCTGGATTTATAGATAGGTATTGTATAAATTTGGTTTTGTCATGAAATACCTTGTTTTTTTCATGTATGGTGATTCAAAGTTTTGCTGGGCATAGTAGTTTGGGCTGGCATCCATGGCCTCTTAGAGTCTGCACGACATCTGTCCAAGCCCTTCTGGCTTTTAGAGTCTCCACTGAGAAGTTAGGTGTAATTCTGATAACTCTGTTTTTATATTTCACTTGGCCTTTTTCCTTTGCAGGTGTTAATATTCTAATATTCTTTCCTTATTCTATATGTTTAGTGTTTTGATTATTATGTGGTGAGGGGACTTTTTTTTTCATCCAGTCTATTTGTTATTCTGTAAGCCTCTTTTACCTCCATTGGCATGTACTTCTTTAGGATGGGAAAATTTTTTCCTATGATTTTGTTGAATACAGTTTCTGTGCCTTTAAGCTGGGATTCCTTTCCTTCTTCCATTCTTATTATTCTTAGGTTTGGTATTTTCATAGTGTGCCAGAATTCCTGGACATTTTGTGGTAGAAATTTGTTGGATTTAACTTTTTCTTTGACCAATAAATCCATTTCCTCTATTGTATCTTCAGTCTCCTGAGTTCTGTTGGTGATGCTTGCATCTGTAGTTCCTGTTCTCTTATCCAGATTTTTCATTTACAGAATTCCCTTGATTTATGTATTATTTATTGCTTCTATTTCAATTTTCAAGTCTTGAACTATTTCCTTCACTGGTTTGACTTTTTTTTTCTCGGTGCTTTTAAAGGGATTCATTGATTTCTTCCATTCTTTGTTTGTCGTTTTCTCAATTTCTTTTTTTTAATGGTTTTTCAAGACAGAGTTTCTCTGGGTAGTCCCGGCTATCCTAGAACTCACTCTGTAGACCAGGCTGACCTCCAACCCAGAGATCCACTTACCTCTGCCTCCCAAGTAATGGGATTAAAAGCATGCGCCACCACAGCCCAGCTCCTTGATTTCTTTAAGGAAACTTTCCATTTCTTCTTTAAGGTATTCTATTATCTTTATAAAGTTATTTTTTAAGGTTATTTTCTTGTGCCTCAGGTACATTAGAATTTTCAGGTCATGCTAGACCATAGGATCACTGGATTCTGGTGGCGTCATATTGCCCTTTCTATTATTGAATGTATTCACACACTGGCATTTATGCATCTGGATTTGGGATGATTATAGGTCTGGGTGTTGATTCTTGTGTTTTGTTCTTTTATTGTCTGTTTCCTTTATTGTCTTCTGGCCTGAATGGCCAAGGGTTCTGGTAACTAGCACGTCTTCAGATCCAGTAGGGTGTCTCAGCTGAAGTTTGTTGGGTTTTGGGTGCCTTGATCCAGCATATCCCCTTGTTCTTCCTACTGGTGTGGGCTGTACCTGTGCCTATGGAGTCTGCTGGAGTTGCAGGGAAGGCTTGGCCATGGGGAAGATGATGAAGTGGGTGGGGTTGGGAAGCAGAGTGGGTCTTTTTGGAAAAGAATCCAGTGAGTGGTAGCACTGGTGGTGCAATCTACAGTCAGCTCTCTCACCTGCTGGCTGGATGGTGGGGACTGCACCAGAGCAGTGGAATTCCACAGAGTTGTGGGCACAGGTGCTGAGATGGGAGGGGGAGCGGCATGGGTTGTGCTCTGGGGCTTACGGTCTGGAGACTGGGGCAGCTCAGCTGGGAGGCCAGTCACTCACCTGTTCTTCCAATTGGTATGGGCTGTACTTGTGCCTATGGAGTCTGTTGAAGTTTCAGGGAAGGGCTGGCCATAGAAGATGATGAGGTGGGCGGAGTTGGGTGGCTGAGGGTGTCTTGGGGGACAGAATCCAGTGGGTGGCAGTAGTGGTGCTGCAGTCTGCAGGCAGGACTCTCACCTGCTGGTCTGCTGGATAATGTTTATTAATTACTGTTTTGTTGTGTTGTTTTTCTTAGACACTTTTTGTTAACTGTTCTGGGATTACATATTCCTTGTGCCCTCCTGTATATATGTTTACTCTTTTCTTCAGACAAGTTTTCTATTATCTGTAACAGAGTCTCAGAGTATCTTATTTGGGCCCCAGACCTTAGCACAATTGATTCCATGATGGAAGTACCATTCAAGTCATAAAACTCAGCATGTAAACAGTACCACCTGCCAAAATGAAAGCAGAGACCTAATTCATCAAAGTCCATAGTTCTGGAAAAGTCTCTGAATGTACTAACCTGGCTTGTTGGTTTTTGTAGTTCTGCTTCTGGCTAACTGCTCTTGTTAACTCAAGTATGTTAACACAGAACTTGGTTTTTGTGCTTAAAAGCTCACACTGAGAACAGCTCAGAGCTACACTAAGCACCCAGTGTCATTAGCTGGCTAATAAAGACTTTCTATTGGCTTAAACCCATGTCTGAACAGTCTTCTTTGGTGGACACCTCACAAAAAATGTCTTAGAACTGGCCTTATGAAGACAATTTCCTTAAATATGTTTTTGTTATGGAAAGTTTTTTCTTTCTCCACTGGAGAAAGAACGTATAGAACATCAATCTAGCCCCTTCTGGAAATTCAGCTGTTATCTGATGGGTCCAGTTGTACATGTGACTCAGTCTTTCTGTCTTCACACTTTCAATATCTTCTCTTTGTGCTGTACATTTAGTGTTTTGATTATTATGTGACATGGAGAATTTTCTTTCTGGTCCTGTTTATTTGGTATTTTTTATGCCTCTTGTACTTTGATGGGCAACTCTTTCCTTAGATTTGGGGAAATTTTCTTCTATGACTGTATTAAAAATATTTTCTGTGCCTTTGATCTGGGTTTATTCTCCTTCTTGTATACCTATTATTTGTAGATTTTGTCTTTTTATAGTGTTCCAGGTTCTCTGTATGTTCTTCTTAAGGTGTTTTGTTTGATCAATTTAACATTTTGTTTGACTGAGTGATAATTCATTTTCTCTACTTTGTCTTGGAGACCTGATATTCTCTCTTCCAATTGATCCAAATGGTTGGTTGGAATTTCTTCTGAGCTTTTTGTTTGACTTTCTAAGTTTTTCATTTGGAGTTTTATTTAATTTCAGGTTTTCTTCAGAAATTCTATCTCTTCATTAAATTCCATTGTCATATCTTTAATTGTTTTAATTATTATCCTTGTGCCCTCTTGTGTATGTGTTTTCTTGTGACTGTGTTTTCACAGTCCTCATTCAGGCATCTGTTCATAACCTTTGAGTTCTTTGAACATATTTATAATTGAGGCTTTGAAGTCATTGTCCTGTGTACTAATTTAAGTTTTTTTTTTCAGGAAACAGCACAATGCGGGTGCTGATTACTGGAAGATACATGTTATCTTGGTTATTATTGTTGCTTGTGTTTTTACCATGAGACCTAGGCATCTGCAATTAGATGGTTAGTAGTGTTTCTTGGTGTGGATATCTAGTTTCACCTTTGTGGAGTGAGTCTTTGGATTCTAGTTTCCTATTACACCAACTTGTCATGTTATGGACTAACCAAATGGTACCCAGTCTAGGGGTCACTTGGTGTTGCTGTGTAAATGGGATATAAGAAGTAGTCCTAGCTTGACTAAGGATAGGTACAACTTCTGGACTTAGGAGTAAACCTTCTGTAGGTTTATTAAATTCCCTCTGTTGACTTTCAGAAGTTCATTGAGGAACTTACTGGATTCTGCAGTTGGTCTCTGGGTAGCAAGGCCTGGGGTCACAGCGAGAGTGATCAGTGTCCCATGTGGGTGGGGGTGCAGGATGTCATACTATCCTCATGTGGAGGTGGGTGGAGCAGAGGCCAGATTAAACAGTCTTTATCTATCAGGAGCACAGGTTTCTATACTATCACAGGGTGTCTTGATAGGTGGGGTGGTGCATTGTTTCTGGGGACCCTACCCAGAGTTCTGGGTCAAAGTTCACCGTGGGCTGGTACTGGAGAGGGTGGTCATTAGGGTGACTGATAGACAGGCAAGAGGGAGACTGGATCTGGGGAGACCTACCTAAAATTTCATGTTGGACTCTATACAGTACTGGTACTGTTTGGGGCCATGGAAGTGAATAGTAGTGAGTAGGAGAATGGGTCTGGGGAACCTATGATGGGTTTCCTGCACGTTATTTAGTACTGCAAAAGCCACTAACATGTAAGGGCTCTGGTTTTTCAAGAAAGAATGTGGGGTTTGACGAGATGACTCAGTGGGTAAAAGTAATTGCTGCCAAGCCTGGCAACCCAAGTTCAATCCCTAGGACCCACGTGGTGGAAGATGACAACAAACTCCTGTAAGTTATCTTCTGACCTCCATAGCAATCACACCCAGAGACAATAAATAAACAACATAGTAAAAATATTTTAAAAAGAAAGTATGAATATTGGCATTAAGGGGTACAGTTAGTTAATGTCTCCAATTCTTAGCACTTTAGGATCCACTCCATCTGTTTCTGGTCTTTGATGGAACAGCCTTGGTCTGGCTACCTCTACCCATCATGGAATTCCTTCAGTGGCTCTAGAGTACCTGCATGGAATTTGATTAGTTCTTAGTAATATCACCCTTACTCTTTAATATTAGAAAACAATTCTCCTCATTTTAAAAGCTTGCATCCTCCCTCACAGCCTGTAAGGGGAACTTCAAGGGGAAGATTTAACCTTTCATAATTCTCTGATTGTCAGGCTCAAGCTGTGTACCTTCACCTGAGGAGCTGTCTGGACAGTCCTCAGATACCCCTGTTGCAAGTATAAAAGCAAAACTTCTTCTTTGTTTTGAGATAGAATCTCACTATGCATCCTAGGCTTGGGTGTCAATCCTCCTGCTTCAGCTTCCTGACTGCTAGGATGACAGGTGAGTTCCACAACGCTCAGCATAATGAATCCATTTACAACATGGAAGATAGAAACAAATAATATAGCTGTTAACATTTCTGAGTATTAACTTTAATGTGGTTACAGTTCATTTATGCCACATCTGATTTTTATTTAAAAACTCACAGAAATAAGTTTCTATGCCATTAAATACTTTTTCTAAAAGAGAATCTTCCAAGGATGTACAATAAGTGCTATAATTTATTGAAGCAGTCTTATTAGGCATCTGCTAAGAATCATGCTGAATTTCATTCCTCAAGTGTCAGTTTTAAAACAAAAACATTTTGCTCTGCCTCCTCACATCTTTGAAAAGGTGTGGGAGGCAAAATACCTTTGATGACCAGTAACAGGCTAGATCTACTGGAATTGGTCTAAATACTGAAGAATCTGTTATCCCACATGAGAATTCCTGAGTTTCAGTGGCTCCAGTAGCTTTAACATGCAATCAAGGAAGCAAAATCCTTTCACCACTTCACTTTGCACACTAATGAGTCAGTTTTCCCTCTAGGCTGGCTTCCACAGTCACACACGAGTGGCTGCATTTCTGGGTATTCTACCAAAATGTGTCAATTTCCAGTGGAAGAATAAGTGACATGTCTGATTTGTGCTTCTCTTGAGGGGTAGCAAAGCACTATTTCCAAGAATTATGACTTTACATCTTATCAGATAGAACTGAGGCAAATCAGACCACATTGCAGGAGAGCAAACTGTGATCACCGTGGTTGTCTGTATCCCTATAGTAAGAGATAGGAGTACATTTTCTGCAAAATGAAGCCAAAACAAGAGAAATAAATTAGGGGCCATGAGAGACGGAGGGTGTCTTGGTTTGAGTTTACTAGAGACAAACTGAAACTAGGATTTTAATGTTAGAGATCATTTGGAAAATGTTTCTAAAAATGTGAGTAGGGATGTATGTAGCTAGCTGCACTATGAAGCTAGTTACTACTATGAAAAACTGCAGAACTCCATGTTATGGAATTCTAAGAGACACTGTAGAGCAACACCTTTCAGAGTTATCATGACTGAGGGCCAGAGAGCTGGGGAACTTATAGACCAGCTTTCACCATTCACTGGTCGAGGGCTGATCTGGAGGGTATTAACTCAGTTTCAGTCTGACCCACACAGTCTGGTGAATTACAAAGGTCAAACAAAAGAAGATCCCAGCAAAGCATTACCATGTCTGAAGTTGAAAGTTGCCAGTTAACTCACAGGGATAGGAGCAAAGCAAGTGCCATGGCAGGTTGGAGTACAGCCAACAGTGTGTACCACAGTAGGCATCGGGTAAACACGTCAATGTCAAACTGAAAACAGAACTAGTTAAAACAACAGGAAAAAAACATGAACCTTTGGAGCTAGAAGTAACACCAGCAATAATCTAGGTTACTGGACTGTCCCCCACAGGCTCATGAGTTTGAGCACTTGGTCTCAGCCAGACACTGTTTCAGGAGGTTATGGGGCCTTTAGGTTCTTCCTAACTAGAGGAGGTAAGTTGCTGGAGCCTGGATCTTGAGGGTTATAACTAAGCCCTACTTTTTCTTTTGGTCTTTTGAGACAGGATTTCTCTGTATAGTACTGGCTCTCCTGGAACCCACTCTGTAGATCGGGCTGGCCTCAAACTCAGAACTCTCTCTGCCTCTACCTCCTGAGTGCTGGAATTAAAGGCGTGCTCCACCACTGCCAGGCTCAGGCCCTCCTTTTGATCCCATGTCTTTTTGCTTCTTGACTGTGGTTATAATGTAATCAGCTGCTCCACGTTCTTGCTGTCATGGTGTCACTCATTGCCATGTTTTCACCACTACATTGGACTATGTCCTCGAACTGTGAGCCAAAACAAATCCATTGTCTTTTAAGTTGCTTTTGTCATACCAATGTGAAAAGTGACTAAAGCAGAGGTAGATATTTATGACCTATTCTTAGCAATGTTTTTTTATGTATATTAAAAAGCACAAGCAGAAAAGTGAATAAGTGCATAATTTGTACTTCATAAAAGTGATAAAAAATGTGTACCAAAGGATAGCACTTGAAAAGATGCTCAGTGTTATTAGTCACGAGGGAAATGCAAATCAAAACAACAATGAGATACCACTTTATTCAGGATGGCAATGATCAAAAGGCCAAGTGCTGAGGAAGATATAGAAAGTACTGGAATACTTATACATTGGGGGTATGAAAATTGTACAAGTGGTATGGAAATGTTTAGCAATTCCTCAAAAAGCTGACATATATACTGTGTCCTACTAGCTTTCATGCCTAAGAGAATTGGAAACATGCATTTAAATGCCTGTACACAAGTATTCCTAGCAGTACTTTTTAAAATAGCCCAAAATGGAAACAACTCAACTACTTATAAAACCGTGAATGGAAAAGCAAATTTTGGAATGCCCATTCAATAGTCTAGTATTCTATCATTAAACGATTAAGTCAGGAATGTATAAAAAATACCTGTCAAATACCCATAATACTGTATTTAATAAGTGATAATACATATTATTTCAAAATACTAGTCAACTTATTGAAGTTTTCAATGATTAATCAGACCTGTCTTGATTAACTTCATCATAGATTTTATACTAGGAAATTTCTCTATTATTTTTATATTTGGGGTAGTAAATGTGTTCTATACTTATCAGTGTCACACTGCTTTAATTATTATAGTTCTGTAATAAGGTTCAAAATATGGTTCAACATCCAGAAGGATAACTAACAACAGACCGTTGTTCTTTTGTATGGTTTGTATTTTTAATTGGGTCTCTCTCTCTCTCTCTCTCTCTCTCTCTCTCTCTCTCTCTCTCTCTCTCTCTCCATCCATCCATGTGCATGCTCATGTGTGTACATACTATCGCTCACATGTGGAGTTCAAAGGACAACTTGTCTGAGTTGGTTCTCTCCTTCCACCATGTGGATTCCAGAGATAGAACCTAAGTAGCCAGGCTTGTTGGCAAGCACCTTTACCCACTGAGTCATCTCACTGTTCCACTGTATGGCTTTTATTTAGTTTTATTTTTTTTTTTGATACAGGATTTTGCTATGTAGCTGAGACTGCCCTTAAACTTTTTTTAATTAAAAATCTTTTAAAATTCATTTTACATACCAATTGCAGATCACTCTCTCATTCCTCCTCCCACTCCCCCTCAGCCTTCTCCCTGACCCTCCTCCTATTCCCTCCTCCCAAAGGGTAAGACCTCCTGGATAAATTAATGTTAGTTGTTTGATAACCTTGGGCTGTTCCTCTCTAATTTTATAATGTAATGGTGAGGTTGATTCTCCTTTAAATTCCTCTGTCTGTGTCTGAATATCTCTATTCTCTGTTTTTATTGTTTTTCTAAGGTTTGTGTATTATCAGTGATCCTTTTGCTCTCTTCAGCAGTAAATATTTCTAGAGATTTTATCTTATCAGTCAAAATTCTATTAATTTCCTTAGTAATCATTTGTAAGTCTTGCATATTATCACTAGTAACCTTTTCTAAGGCTTATATCTTTTGAATAGTAATCTTTTCTAAGGTTTGCACATTATCAGTCACCTTTTGGCCCTATTTATCAGTAAATATTCCTAAAGTTTTTATTGTATCAGTCAAAATTGTATTATTCTGTTTAGTAATTACTTGTAAGGCTTGCATATTATCAGTAGTAGCCTTTTCTAAGGCCTGTATCTTGGCACTCATATCAACCAACTTTTTTAGTAATAAAACAAGAATTATTAAACTGATAATGTTTATAATTGACATTATGTAAATCCCATCTAAGTTAATTATCACCTCATTTAATTGTTCCATTTTTTGAACCATCTAGTATGTAATCATACAGAGACCTAACTCCCTCCATTGTAATACTGTTTCCCATTTTTTAGTGTAGGAAAAAACTCTCTTTCTTTTTTAAATATAATTCCCCCTTTTAAGAAGTCCCAATTATCTCACCAAATCTGCTGGCTATGCCAGTGAAATGTGAGGTGTAGCACATCTGAGCAGAGAACACAGGCAGTGGTGCTCAGCCTGGCTGAGGACAGCTGCCACTGATCGAGTGACAGTAGCCTGAGAAGGGCGTCCAGGGAAAGCCCACAACCCACTGGGGAAAAGAAGCCAAAAAGCCAGCTGTCTGCACAGGGGAAATGTGTGAAATCTGCTAATTCTGGCAGCGTTTAGAACCCAAGCGCCTGTGGTGTTTGCTGTTGAGAGGCTGCAACAGAAAAATCCCAGACTCGTTCAGAGAGCTTGGGGGGGGGGGCAGAGAGAAGACCTAGTGACAGAGTGGTGACTCCGGCATGTGCCATTGGCTGAAAAGCCACTGGGCAAGTGGCTTTTTTTGTGTGTGTGTGTGAATTTGTGCCCGCAAAGTTGGATGCCAGATGAAGCATGAACATAAGTAGTCTTATCAATAAAAACCAGGAGTCAGATATAAGGGTAATAACCTGAAAGATCAGAGAAGCAGAGGAGCAGCCACTAGTGACGTCTTACCTCTCTGGATCCTCTGATCCTCTGCCTCTGCCCTGCCTTATCACTTCCTCTCTGCCTCTCAAGTGCTGGAATTAAATGCATGAGCCACCACCACCTGGCCTCTATGGTTAACTAGTGACTAGCTCTGTCCTCTGATCTCCAGGCAAGCTTTATTTGTCAGAACATAAGCAAAATATCACACAACATGCCATGTTCAGTTGATATCCTTGGGAGGCCTGCTCTTTTCTGAAGGGAAACAGAGAAAACAGTGGATCTGGGGGAGAAGAGTGGTAGTCGGGGGCTGGAAGGAGTAAAGGGAGGGGTGGCTGTGGTCAGAGTGTATTGTATAAGAATAAATAAAAAGAAAAAAAACGATAAAATTTAAAAAATAGAAAAAGCCCTGACATGATATTATGAGACAAGGAACTTTCAAAGATGCCTTTGAATTTGTTTACTGTTGGCCATGTACTGCTAGGCATGGAGCCTACCCTTAAGAGTAGTTTGTTTCCTCAGTGGAAGCTTCTTGGAGATCTTTTTTTTGCAAGTGTTTATAAATTGGAGAATAAACTTCCATTTGCATCTGTTTATCAGTTGGAGATAGCTTTTGTGTTAGGGATGGATCTGCTCCTTTCAGGACCCCATCTGGAGCAGACCCTGTGCAGGCCCCATGCATGCTGCATCAGTCTCTGTGAGTTCCTATGTGTATGGATCCTGGCAGCGGTTCTCAACCTTCCTAATGCTGTGACCAGTTAATATAGTTCCTCATGTTGTGGTGACCCCCAACCATAATTTTATTTTGTTGCTACTTCATAACTGTAATTTTGCTGCTATTATGAATTGTAATGTAAATATCTGTTTTCTCATGGTCTTAGGCAATTCCTGTGAAGGGGTCATTTGATGACCAAAGGGTTCATAACCTACAGATTGAGAACCACTGAGAAGGCCCTGTTTCCTTGGTGTTCACTATTCCCGCTGGTTCTTATACTCTTTTTGCCTCCTCTTCTCTAAAGAGTTCCCTGAACTCTAAGAGGAGGAATTTAATGGAGACATCCCATTTAGGGCTGGGCATTCCAAAGTCTTTCACTCTTGTATATTGTCAGGCTGTTGGTCTCTGTGTTTGTTCCATCTGCTATAGGAGGAGGCTTCTCTGATGATGGCTGAGCAAGACACTGATCTATGAATATAGTAGAATGTCACTAGGATTCATTCATTCATTTTATTACTATATTCCTTTAGTAGATCAGTAGTATTTGGTTCTACTCTAGGTCCCTGACCTATCAGTCTCAGGTTCTTAGTCACCCAAGCAGTGTCAGGTATGGATTCCATCTTATGGAGTGGGCCTTAAGTCAAGTCACATATTTGTTGGTTACTCCTACAAGCAGTTGGGTTGGTGTTTGTTTGTCCAATTACAAGGTGCTTGTTTTTGTTTTATCTTATGTTTCATTTTATTTTTATTATCATCCCTTAGATGCCTGTTGTTTCCATTTTTGTTTGTTTTTTAAAGAGATTCTCTATTTATTTTACATACCAACCACAGATTCCCCTTTCCTCCCTCCTCCTGCCCCCCAGGCTTCCCCCCTAACCCATCCCCCATTCCTACCTCCTCCAAGGCAAGGTCTCCCATGGGGAGTCAGCAGAGCCTGGTACATTCAGTTAAGGCAGGTCCAAGCCCCTCCTCCCCCACACCAAGGCTGTGCAAATAGGCACTAGGCTCCAAAAAGCCAGCTCATGCACCAGGGATGGTCCTGATTTCACTGCCTGGGGACCCCTATACAGTTCAAGCTAAACAAATATCTCACTTATCCAGAGGGCCTAGTCCAGTACCATGGGGGCTCCTCAGCTTTTGGCCCACAGTTCATGCATTTCCACTAGTTTGGCTAGCTGTCTCCGTACTTTTTCCAGTCGTGGTCTCAATATCCCTTGCTCATAGAATCCCTCCTCTCTGTCATTGATTGGACTCCTGGAGCTCTACCTGGGACCCAGCCATGGATTTCTGCATCTGCTTCCATCAGTCACTGGATGAGAGTTCTATGATGACAGTTAGGGTATTCAACCATCTGATCACCAGAGCAGGCCAGTTCAGGCACCCACTCAACTATTGCCAGTAGTTTATGGTAGAGTCATCCTTGTGGATTCCTGGGGACCTCCCTTGCACTCTTCTTCTTCCTATTTCCATGGTGTCTTCATTTATCATGGTATCTCTTTCCTTGCTCTCCCACTCTGTTCCCGTTACAGCTCAAACCTCCTACTCCCCTAAGCTCTCATCCCCCATCCCTTGCCCTCCATTACCCCCCCTTCCCCCCCAGTTTGCTCATGTAGATCTCATCCATTTCTCCATCACTGGACAATCCATGCATCCTTCCTAGGGTCCTTTTTACTAGCTAGCCTCCTTGGAGCTATGGGTTACAGTCTGGTTATCCTTTGATTTATATCTAGTATCCACTAATGAGTGAGTATATACCATGTTTATCTTTCTAAGTCTGGGTTACCTCACTCAGGATGATTTTTTTTCTAGATCCATCCATTTGCCTGCAAACCTCATGATGTCATTGTTTTTCTCTGCTGAGTAGTACTCCATTGTGTATATGTACCACATTTCATCTATCCATTCTTCAGTTGAAGGGCATCTAGGTTGTTTCCAAGTTCTGGCTATTACAAATAATATTGCTATGAACATAGTTGAGCATGTGTCCTTGTGGTATGTTTGAGAATTCCTTGGGTATATGCCCAAGAGTGGTATAGCTGGGTCTTGAGGGAGATTTAATCCCAATTTTCTGATAAATGGCCATACTGATTTCCAAAGTGGCTGTACAAGTTTGCAATCTCACCAACAGTGTAGGAGTGTTCCCCTTGCTCCACATCCTCTCCAACATAAGCTGTCTTCAGTGTTTTTGATCTTAGCCATTCTGACAGGTCTAAGGTGGTATCTCAGAGTCATTTTGATTTGCATTTCCCTGATGACTAAGGATGTTGAACAATTCCTTAAATGTCTTTCAGTCATTTGGGATTCTTCTGTTGAGAATTTTCTGTTTAGCTCTATAGCCCGTTTTTTAATTGGATTGGTTGGTGTTTTGATTGGATTGTCTAGTTTCTTGAGTTCTTTATATATTCTGGAGATCAGCCCTCTGTCATAAATACAATCTGCTCAGCTCATATATTACTTATATATAAGTGTTCATGGATGACCATTTGGTATAGGATAACCAATGTGCTCTTCCTTGGGGAGACTATTTCTTCTGCTATCTGTACTCCTTGGATACCTATAGTTGTTTGTCTAGTATTGAAGTCTCCTAAGTTTTTCCCTGTCTGTGTTAGCATGTCTACTATATTGTTCTTGTTCAGTTCTTGTTTATGAAAGCATACTGTTGTAACTTCATGGGTTTTGCTTCTCTGACATTTCTAGGAGAGTTAATTTTACAGCAAACTTTTTGTTCCTCTGACTATTAAAATCTTTCAACTTCCTTTCCCACAATGATTCCCAAGCCTTAGGTGCAAGAGTTGTGCTATAGATACATCATTTAGGACTGAGCTCCACAACTCTTCATTTTGATTGGATGTGTTTTTTTGTAATGGTCTCCTATTTGTCTGTATTCATAAGGACATACGTTGAGAATGTAGTTAGGGATCATGATTGGTTATCAAAGTAGCAGTTTTAGGTTCTCTTCCAAAGTCCATGACTTCTTCAGCCCTGTAGTTGACTAAGAGCCAGTATCAGGTGTGAATTTCCCCCTTGTTGAGGTGGTCTTAAGTCCAATTAGAGAGCTGTTAGCTACCACCAAGGTATGCTTGCTGCTACTGCACCTTTTCATGCCATGCTGATCATTGTTGTGGTTCATAGGCATCATAGCTGAGTAGGATTATTGGTTGCTTTCCTCCTTTGGAAGCTTGCATGGAATCTTCCAATACCATAAAAACTAGTCCTCATGGAGGTAGCTTTTAAATAATTTCCAGCTCTGGTTCCCTGTGTCCTGTGTCCAAAGTACATGGTGTTTTGAGCAATAGCAACTTATTTTCCTCCTCTGGGAGGCAACAAAGGGCAACAGCAATAATCTATAATGTTTCAGAAGTCTCTTGGACAACCCTAACCAATAAGTCAAAAGAGCACTTCTCATGCCTACTTTTGAGGGTTTTGTTAGATAGCCTTGGCGGAAGGAGGCTTGTCATCCCAGATGGAGAAATTTCATTCAAACTATATATGCTTATGTATACACAGAATTACATGCATTACAGGTACTTTTAGGTAGCTAGAAGATAGGTAAAAATATGACTCCTTATGACTTTTTCAGACATCCTTACTGTTATTTTACCATCATTTCTCCTCCTGTATTTATCTCCTTAACTCCTCCCTAATTAAAGTGCCACATGTATTTCCCATATCCCATTTAGATTTCTTGTATCTTGTTATTCTCCTCTCTGTTCCTCCCCTGTGCCAGCAATGGTTCCTTTTTTACTGTCTTGGTATCTGCAACAACTTCAGGATTTCTCTGTGTATTTGTTGGTGTATAGAAAAGTTACTGATTTTTGCAAGTTGATTGTGTCCTGACCCATTACTGAAATTGTTTATCCTTATTAGAAGTTTTCAAGCAGAACTTCTGGTACATCTTATATTTAAAATCACGGCACCTGCAAATAGGGATAGTTTGACTTCTTCATTTCCTATTTGTATTACTTTACTTTACTTTACTTTAATTTCCTTCTCTTGCTTTATGCTCCAACTAGTGCTTTGGGTACTATATGGAAAAGGAGTGGGGTGATTTCAGTGAAATTGCTTTAACTTTTTCTCCATTTAGGATGATGTTGGCTGTGTTTTTTTTTTATAGATTCTTCTTATTATTATGTAGAGTTGTGTTCCCTCTAGTCCTACCTTCTCTGAGACTTTTATCATGAAGGCATGTTGGATTTTGTCAAAGGATTTCTCTGCATCTATTGAGAGGATCATGTGATTTTTGTCTTTAAATAGTAGGAGTTTGTGAGCATTCATTCTGGATATATATATATAATTTAAAAAGGATTGGCTATAGATCTTCTTTGAAATCCTGGAATAATTATGCTGAGATTGTCCTGAACTTTTGTTTAGCTAGAAGGCTTTTATTACTACTTCAATCTCCTTATTTGTTATGTTTGTTTAGGTTGTTGAATTCTTCTCTGTTTAATTTTGTTGGTTTGGATTAATCTAGAAATTTTTCGATTTCTTTTAGGTTTTTCAACTTAATGGAGTAAAGAGTATAAAAGCATTCCCCTTTAATGCCCCAAATTTCCTTTGTGTCTGCTTTAATGCTTTCTTGTTCATTTCTGATTCTGTTCATTTGTGCCCTCTCTTCTTTCTTTGTGAGTTGGGTCAAGGGTCTGTCAATCTTGCTTATATTATCAAAGAACCAGATCTTATATTTGTTGATTCTTTGAATGGTCTTCTTTGTTTCTATTTCATAATTTCTGCTCTCATTTTCATGATGGTTTGGATTTGGTTTGTTCTGTTTTTTTTTTTCTTCTAATTTTTGCATTCCATCAGTATCATTTGTTTGTGTTCTTTCTGATTTTTTTTGGTTTTTTTTTCCTTTTATTTTATTTTACAATACCATTCAGTTCTACATATCAGCCACGGGTTCCCCTGTTCTCCCCCTCCCACGCCTCCTCTTCCCCCCAGCCCACGCCCTATTCCCACCTCCTCCAGGGCAAAGCCTCCCCCAAGGACTGAGATCAACCTGGTAGACTCAGTCCAGGCAGGTCCAGTCTCTTCCTCCCAGACTGAGCCAAGTGTCCCTGCATAAGCCCCAGGCTTCAAACAGCCGACTCATGCAATGAGCACAGGACTCGCTCCCACTGCCTAGTTGCCTCCCAAACAGATCAAGCCAATCAACTGTCTCACCTATTCAGAGGGCCTGATCCAGCTGGGGGACCCTCAGCCTTTGGTTCATAGTTCATGTGTTTCCATTCGTTTGGCTATTATTTTCAATAATTGAGTAAACCCGAAATTTATTATAAGCCACAGTCGTCCTAGGGACCTCCATGCTATATATATATAGCCTCCATGGTTCTATGGGTTGTGGTCTGATTGTTCTTTATTTTATATCTAGAATCCTCTTATGAGTGAGTACATACCATGACTGTCTTTCTGGGTTTGGGTTACCTCACTCAGGATGATTTTTTTTCTAGTTCCATCCATTTGCCTGCAAACTTCATGCTTTCATTGTTTTTCTCTGCTGAGTAGTACTCCATTGCATATATGTACCACATTTTTTTTCATCCATTCTTCCATTGACGGGCATCTAGGTTGTTTCCAGGTTCTGGTTATTACAAATAGTGCTGCTATGAACATAGCTGAGCATGTATCTTTATGGTATGAATCAGCATTCCTTGGGTATATATATGCCCAAGAGTGGGATGGCTGGGTCTTGAGGTAGTTTGATTCCTAATTTTCTGAGAAACGGCCATACTGATTTCCACAGTGGTTGTACAAGTTTACATTCCCACCAACAGTGGAGGAGTGTTCCCTTTGCTCCACATCCTCTCCAACATTGACTGTCATTGGTGTTTTTGATCATAGCCATTCTGACAGGTGTAAGGTGGTATCTCAGAGTCGTTTTGATTTGCATTTCTCTGATGATTAAGGATGTTGAACATTTCTTTAAATGTCTTTAAGCCATTTGTGATTCTTGTTTTGTGAATTATCTGTTTGGCTCTTTAGCTCATTTTTTAATTGGACTGTTCAGTATTTTGATGTCTAGTTTCTTGAGTTCTTTATGTACTGTTGAGATCAATCCTCTGTCATATGTGGGGTTGGTGAAGATCTTTTCCCATTCTGTTGGCTGTCTTTTTGTCTTATTGACTGTGTCTTTTGCCCTGCAAAAGCTTCTCAATTTTGAGAGGTCCCATTTATTAATTGTTGTGCTCAGGGTCTGTGCTGTTGGCGTTTTATTTAGGAAATGGTCTCCGGTGCCAATACGTTCAAGAGTGCTTCCTACTTTCTTTTCTATAAGTTTAGTGTAACTGGATTTATGTTCAGGTCTTTGATCCACTTGGACTTGAGTTTTGTGCATGGTGACAGATATGGATCTATTTGTAATCTTTTACATATTGACATCCAGTTATGCCAGCACCAATTGTTGAAGATACTTTCTTTTTCCATTGTATAGTTTTGGCTCCTTTGTCAAAAACCAGGTGTTCATATGTGCATGGATTAATGTCAGGGTCTTCAATTTTTTTTTTTTTTTTTTTTTTACCAGTACCAAGCTGTTTTTATTACTATAGCTCTATAGTAGAGTTTGAGGTCAGGGATGGTGATGCCTCCAAAGGTTGCTTTATCATATAGGAATCTTTTAGCTATCCTGGGTCTTTTGTTTTTCCATCTGAAGTTGAGTATTTTTCTTTCCAGGTCTGTGAAGAATTGTGTTGGTATTTTGATGGGGATTGCATTGAATCTGTAGATTGCTTTTGGTAAGATTGCCATTTTTACTATGTTAATCCTACCTATCCATGAGCATGGGAGATCCTTCCATTTTCTGATATCTTCTTCAATTTCTTTCTTTAGAGATTTAAAGTTCTTATCAAAAAGGTCCTTCACTTGTATAGTTAGTGTTATCCCAAGGTATTTTATGTTATTTGTGGCTATGTTTCTCTGACTTCTATCTCAGCCCTTTTATCACTTGTGTATAGGAGGGCTACTGATTTTTTTGAGTTGATCTTGTATCCTGCCACTTTACTGAAGGAGTTTATCAGCTGTAGGAGTTCCCTGGTAGAGTTTTTGGGGTCACTTATGTATACTATCATATCATCTGCAAATAGTGAAAGTTTGACTTCTTCCTTGCCAATTTGTATCCCTTTGATCTCCTTTTCTTGTCTTATTGCTCTAGCTAGAACTTCTAGTACTATATTGAATAAATATGGGGAGAGTGGACAGCCTTGTCTTGTTCCTGAATTTAGTGGTATTGCTTTGAGTTTCTCTCTGTTTAATTTGATGTTTGCTGTTGGCTTGCTATAAATTGCCTTTATTATGTTTAGAAATGTTCCTTGTATTCCTGATCTTTCTAAGACCTTTATCATGAAGGGGTGTTGGATTTTGTCAAAGGCTTTTTCAGCATCTAATGAGATGATCATGTGTTTGTTTTCTTTCAGTTTGTTTATATGGTGTATTACATTGACTGATTTTCATATGTTGAACCATCTTTGCATCCCTGGGATAAATCCTACTTGGTTGTGATGGATAATTGTTTTGATGTATTCTTGGATTCGGTTTGCCAATATTTTGTTGAGTATTCTTGCATCAATGTTCATGAGGGAGATTGGTCTGTAGTTGTCTTTCTTTGTTGCATCTTTGTGTGGTTTGGGTATCAGGGTAATTGTAACCTCATTAAAAGAGTTTGGTAGTGTTCCTTTTGTTTCTATTGTGTGGAACACTGTGAAGAGTATTTGCTGTGGGATGGTCTGTATGTCAAATTGCTCTGATTGGTCAATAAATAAAACACTGATTGGCCAGTGGCCAGGTAGGAAGTAGGTGGGACAAGGGAGAAGAGAATTCTGGGAAGTGGAAGGCTGAGGCAGAGAGACACTGCAGCCACCACCATGACAAGCCGCATGTGAAGACACCGGTAAGCCACAAGCCATGTGGCAAGGTATAGATTTATGGAAATGGATTAATTTAAGCTATAAGAACAGTTAGCAAGAAGCCTGCCACGGCCATACAGTTTGTAAGCAATATAAGTCTCTATGTTTACTTGGTCGGGTCTAAGCGGCTTTGGGACTGGCGGGTGACAAAGATTTGTCCTGACTGTGGGCAAGGCAGGAAAACTCAAGCTACAAGTATTGGTATTAGTTCTTCTTTGAAAGTGTGGTAGAATTCTGCACTGAAACCATCTGGTCCTGGGCTTTTTTTGGTTGGGAGACTTTTGATGACTGTTTCTATTTCTTTAGTGGTTATTGGTCTATTTAAATGGTTTATCTGGTCTTGATTTAATTTTGGTATGTGGTATTTATCCAGAAAGTTTTCCATTTCTTCTTGGTTTTCCATTTTTGTGGAGTACAGGTTTTTGAAGTATGATCTGATGATTCTCTGGATTTCCTCATTGTCTGTTGTTATGTCTCCCTTTTCATTTCTGATTTTGTTAATTTGGGTGCTCTCTCTTTGCCTTTTGGTTAATTTGGCTAGGGGTTTGTCTATCTTGTTGTTTTTTCAAAGAACCAACTCTTTGTTTCATTGATTTTTTTTGTATTGTTCTCTTGTTTTCTATTTCGTTGATTTCAGCCCTCAATTTGATTATTTCCTGGCGTCTATTTCTCCTGGGTGAGTTTGTTTCTTTTTGTTCTAGAACTTTCACTTGTGCTGTTAATTCATTGGTATGGGATTGCTCCATCTTCTTTATGTGTGCATTTAGAGCTATCAATTTTCCTCTTAGCACTGCTTTCATAGTGTCCCATAAGTTTGGGTATGTTGTACTTTCATTTTCATTGAATTCTAGGAAATCTTTAATTTCTTTCTTTATTTCTTCCTTGACCCATTGATATTTCAGGTGGGCATTATTCAGTTTCCATGAGTTTGTGGGTTTTCTATAATTTTTGTTGTTGTTGAGGTCTAACTTTAAGGCATGGTCATCTGATAAGATACAGGAGGTTATTCCAATGTTTTTGTATCTGTTGAGATTTGTTTTGTGTCCAAGCATGTGGTCAATTTTTGAGAAGGTTCCATGGGTTGCTGAGAAGAAGGTATATTCTTTTGTGTTAGGATGGAATGTTCTGTAGATATCTATTAGGTCCATTTGAGTCATAACATCTGTTAGGTCCTTTATTTCTTTGTTATGTTTCAGTCTGGTAGATCTGCCTTTTGGTGAGAGTGGTGTGTTAAAATCTCCCACTACTAATGTGTGAGGTTTGATGTGCATTTTAAACTTTAGCAGTGTTTCTTTTATGAATGTGGGTACTTTTGTATTTGGAGCATAAATGTTTAGAATTGAGACTTCATCTTGGTGGATTTTTCCTGTGATAAATATGTAATGTCCATCCTGATCTCTTTTGATTGATTTTAGTTTGAAGTCTATTTTATTAGATATTAGGATAGCTACACCAGCTTGTTTCTTAGGTCCATTTGCTTGGAAAGCCTTTTTCCAGCCCTTTACTCGGAGGTAGTATCTGTCTTTGTAGTTAAGGTGTGTTTCTTGTATGCAGCAGATAGATGGGTCCTGTTTTCTTATCCATTCTGTTAGCCTGTGTCTTTTTATAGGTGAGTTGAGACCATTGATATTGATGGATATTAATGACCAGTGATTGTTAATTCCTGTTATTTTTTTTGTGGTTGTGTTGTGTTGTCCTTCTTTGGTGTATGTTGGATTATCTATTGCTTGATTTTTCATGGATGTGTTTAGCTTCTTTGGGTTGGATTTTACCTTCTAGTCCTTTCTGTAGGGCTGGGTTTATGGACAGGTATTGATTAAATCTGGTTTTATCCTGGAATATTTTGTTTACTCCGCCTATGGTGATTGAGAGCTTTGCTGGGTATAGTAATCTGGGTTGGCATCCGTGGTCTCTTAGTGTCTGCATAAGATTTGTCCATGATCTTCTAGCTTTCATAGTCTCTATTGAGAAGTCTGGTAGTATTCTGATGGGTTTGCCTTTATATGTTACTTGGTCTTTTTCCTTTGCGGCTCTTAATATTTTTTCTTTGTTCTGTGTATTTAGTGTTTTGATTATTATGTGGCGAGGGGACTTTTTTTTTTTTTTTGGATCCAGCCTATTCGGTGTTCTGTAAGCTTCTTGTATCTTCATATGTATTTCTTTCTTTAGGTTAGGAAAGTTTTCTTCTATGATTTTGTTGAATTTTCTGTGCCTTTGAGTTGGTATTCTCCTTCTTCTATCTCTATTATTCTTAGGTTTTGTCTTTTCATAGTGTCCCAAATTTCCTGGACGTTTTGTGTTACAACTTTTTTGTCTTTAGTGTTTTCTTTGACTGATGAATCTATTTTCTCTAATGTGTCTTCAGTGTCAGAGATTCTCTGTTCCTTCTCTTGCAATTGGTTGGTTATGCTTGTTTCTGTAGTTCCTGTTCGTTTAGTCAGGATTTCTATTTCCAGCATTCCCTCAGCATGTGTTTTCTTTATTGTCTCAAATTCATTTTTCAGATCTTTTATGACTTGGAATGTATTGCTCCAGGCTTTTCTGGCTTTCAAAGTTTCCACTGAGAAATCTGCTGTTATTCTGCCAGGTTTTCCTTTATATGTGATTTGTGTTTTTTTTCTCTCTTGTAGGTTTCAATATGCTTTCTTTGTTCTGTATATTTAGTGTTTTAATTATGATGTGGCCTGGGGATTTTCTTTTCTGGTCTTGTCTATTTGGTTTTGTGTTTGTCTTTCCTTTGTTTGGGGAAATTTTCTTCCATGATCTTGTTGAAGAGTTTGTCTATGCATTGACTTGGGAGATTTCTCTTTCATCTATGTCCTTGCAAGATTTGATCTTTTCACAGTATCTCACATTTCCTGATGTTCCTTTCCTGTGTTTCAATTTTTCTTTTATTTACTTATTCTGTCTAGATCCTCTACTTTCTTTTCAAGTTCTGATGTTTTATATTCTGCTTGATTCATTCTATTTGTAAGCCTTTCCTTTGAGTTTTCTACTTGAGTTATTACATTTTTCAATTCCATCTTCATTTCAGTTTGAGTCCCCTTCAACATTTCTATTTCTCTATTGAACTCCATTTTCAAATCCTGGATTGTCTTGGTCATTTTCATCAGTCTTATGTTTGTATTTTCTTGAGCACCAATTTGGCATTTATCGTCTTTAAGTTCATTCTGTCTGTTCATTGAGCTGTTCTCTCTCTCTCTCTCTCTCTCTCTCTCTCTCTCTCTCTCTCTCTCTCTGCACATGTTATTTAAACTCCTTGAATTTTTTGGTGAGGTTTATGATTATTCTTTCAGATTTTGTGTTCTGTGGTTCATGCAGATAATTGTCATTTACAAGCATTTCTATAGAACTGGTAATATTTTTTATGTGGAGGATATTGTCTTAATCTTTCATATTTGTAGTTTTGCAATGTTAACTGGGCATGTGGGCTTGTTTTGTTAGTTTTGTATCCAGTTAGACCCTGGAGAATGATGTGCAGGTTCTAGCTGAGTGGAGAGTTTTTAACTTTCTTAAAAAAATGTTTATGCCAGTTGCTTACAGATCTTCACTTGGAAGCTTGCCCTCTTTTCTGAGTTCTAACTGAAAAGGTGTACCTTTCCTCCTTTTCCCTTTCTATCTTTTCTTCAGAAAATCTCACATTTCTTTGAGGACTCATCTTACCCCTCAGTACAGTTGCTTGCTGACCTCTATAGCTGAACATATCTGCTCTCTCAGACCCTAACTCATAAGACATGGCTATCTTTCCTTTTCTTATCCATCTCTCGCCTCCTACCAGCTGCTGAAATTGACAGATTTTTTGCACTGTTACTATTTTATCTAAACTATATTGAAATAGTCTTTGAACTAAAAAAAATATTTACCAAAATTTTCCCTATTTTAAAGATGAAGTCTATTGTCTTTGATTCTAATTAATTTCTGACTTTCTATCATTTCTGTCCCCCTCCTCTCCTTCTCTAATGATGGATATTAAACCAAGGGCCTTGTGTGAGCTAGTCAAGTCCTCTACTACTGAGCTAAATTCTCAGCCGTAAATAGAATCTGTTATTTCTGGAAGTCTGCATTATTCAATAGCTCTTACAAGCTATTTGTCACAGTGAGTATAGTGGTTTTTTTTTAAATAAACATTTTAGGTTTAGGGTTTCATCATGGTATTTTCATACACATGTGTTATTATGCTTTGTTATTATTTCTTTTCCCTATTATTCTTCTCCATGCTCATTGCCTCTTCTAGCTGTTTTCAGTAATACATTCAATTATCTAACCTATTTCTCTTAAGATTTCTTCTTCCTCTCTCATGATTGTCTTTTTATTCCATAACTTACAAATATACATATGTAAATACACACATAGATGTATGTTGTATATTACATATATATTTATATAATTTTAAGATTATGTTCTGTATATGAGAGAAAATATGCAGTATTTATCTTTCTGAGACTGACTTATTTCATTTAACATAATAATTTACAGTTGTATCCATTTGCTTTCAAATGTCATGATTTTGTTTTTCTTTGTAGTGGCATAAAATTTCATTATGCATACATACCACATTTTTATATTTGTTCATCAGTTAACAGGCTTCTTGATAGTTGAATTTCCTGGTTATTTTAAACAGAGTTTTCCTGCCTTGTCCACAGTCAGGACAAATCTTTGTCACCCGCCAGTCCCACAGCTGCTCAGACCCAACCAAGTAAACACAGAGACTTATATTGCTTACAAACTGTATGGCCATTGCAGGCTTCTTGCTAACTGTTCTTATAGCTTAAATTAATCCATTTCCATAAATCTATACCTTGCCACATAGCTCGTGGCTTACCGGCATCTTCACATTCTTCTTGTCCTGGCCATGGCTGGCAATGAGTCCTTCTGCCTTCCTGTTCTTTCTTTTCTCCTCTCTGTTAGTCCTGCCTATACTTCCTGCCTAGCCACTGGCCAATCAGCATTTTATTAATTGACCAATCAGAGCAACACATTAGCCATACAGAACATCCCACAGCAGTACAGCAAGAAACATTGATGTGTAAGTATCTCTGACATGCATTAAGCATTAACTTAGATTACTTTGGGTATATATCCAAGAATGGTATAGCTGTGTCATATGTTAGTTCTAGTTTCAATGTTTTTGAGTAATCTCCATAGAGATTTCTACAGTAGTTATACAAGTCTATAATTCTACCATCAGTGAATAAAGGCTCCTCTTGTTCTAAGTACCCATTAGCATTTGCTACCATTTTTCCTTCCTTCCTTCCTTCCTTCCTTCCTTCCTTCCTTCCTTCCTTCCTTCCTCCCTTTCTCTTTCTTTCTTTCTTTCTTTCTTTCTTTCTTTCTTTCTTTCTTTCTTTCTTTCTTCCTCCCCTCTCTTTCTATTTTTCTTTCTTTTTCTTTCTTTCTTTCTTTCTTTCTTTCTTTCTTTCTTTCTTTCTTTCTTTCTTTCTTTCTTCCTTTCTGTTTTTGGATGATAGTCATTCTACAAAGATATTAAATACTTTTTCAAATACTTATTGACCATTTATATTTGTTCTTTTAACATTTGGCTTATTTATTAATTGGAAGATTTTTTGGTGTTTAATTTCTTTAACAGATCTTTATACACCTTACAGATTAGCTCCCTACATGATGTTCAGTTTGAAAAAAAATCAATCCTGTAGACTTTCTCTTCACTCTGGTGACTGTTTCATTTGAGAAACTTTCTATTTTCATGTAGTTCCATTTGTTAATCCTTGGTTTTCTTTCCTAAGCTATTGGAGTCCTTTTCAGAAAGTCATTGCCTATTCCTATATCTTGAAAGGTTTGACTTGTTTTTCTCTAGTGATTTCAAAATGTCAAACTTTACTGTAAGGTCTTTGATCCATTTTGAATCAATCCTTTTACAATTGTATTCTGCTGAAAAAAATTGGGACTGCTGTCAAATCATTGTATCTGTTACTGAATTTGCCTGCCCCATGAGAAGTAAAGGGAAAACATAAAATCAAGTAAAGAAAACTCACCAGGAAGACTCTCATGAAATAAAATAAACCAACACAAAGAGTGATAAGAAGGGGAAACAAAAACTGGAGGACAAATCCATCCAAACACATATATAAAATAGAGCAAAGAAATAAGTAGACCAGAAAAGAACACTTTCATCTATAAAAAAGATTTGGTTTCTTTTTAATTATGTGTATATGCATGTATGGATTAGTATGTGCACATGAATACAAATCTTGTGGAGGCCAGAAGAGGGTGCCAGAGTTGCTGGAGCTGGAGTTACACTTGTGAGCCACCTGATACTGGTGCTGGGAACTAAGCTTGGGTCCTCTGAAAGAGAAATATGTTCTCTTAACTGCTGAGGCATCTCTTCAGTTCCATCATTTTCACCTTTAAAAATATTCACATATTTGTTCTTATTTTCCTCTTGACCTAATAATTACACAGAAAATATTATACCATAATTGACATAGATTCATAAAAATTATACCTATTTCCTTCTACCGTATGATTTTTTTAGAGACAATAATATGGTAATATGCCTTTTGAGTTTCTAGGAAGGTAACACATAAGCAGAATTTCTTACAGATTTGCTCTTGTTACTTTTTGTGTCACATTGAACCATATTTTACATGTTAGGGTCAGAGATTAAGGAAGCATTGTTCCAGAATAGTGACTGTTCAAATAATAAAAAGTGACATGCTAATTGCTTGTTGTGAACTCAGGTTAGGCTGTGGTTAGCTTAAACTCTTTAATCAGATCTGGACAAGAGGTCAGTGCCTTGGCTCAGCCTAGATCCCCTGGGCACCAGCCACTCCAGGAAAGACCTGCCCAACTTGGTTCCAGGTTCTGGCCATTGGGCAGGATACCCTTCACCCCCACCATGAAGGCTCCCCTTCTTCAAGACCTCCGGCAGACCCTGTGATCTCCACGCCCTGCCCCCACACCCATCTGCCCAAGACCCCAGCCACTTCCTGAGACTTAGAGACTGGCCCCCAGCTCCCATCTTGCCCCGGACCCCTCATCTGGACAAGAGGTGAGTGCCTGGGTTCACCTAGATCCAATCCCTGGGCACCAGCCATTCCGGAGAAAACCTGCCCAACTTGGGCCCAGGTTCTGGCCATTGGGCAGGATCCCCTCCACCCCAACCAGGAAGGCTCCCTTTCTCCAAGACACCCAGCAGACCCTGCAATCTCCATGCCCTACCCCCACGCCCATCTGACTGAGACCCCAGCCACTTCCTAAGACTTAGAGACTGTGGCCCCCCGCGCCCCCCCCCAGCTCCCATCCTGCCCCGGACCTCCCGTCTGGACAAGAGCTCCCATCCTGCCCCGGAGCTCCCATCTGGACAAGAGAGAGAGACTTCCTGAATCTGTCAGCTTTGTCTGGACCAAGTGCGCCCAAAAGACCAAAAATGAATCCACAAGGAGATGGACAGATGTCAAGGCAGAAGTACATGCAAAAAACTGAAGAGCAATACAGCATCACCAGGACCTAGCCCTCCTCCAAAATCTAGACCTGAACATCAAAAAATGGAAGAAGCAGAAGAAACCAGCCTTATGAATAACATCATGAAGAAGGTAGAGGCTTATATAAAAGGAATCACAAATGAAATTGAGGAAAAGACAAACAAAAAATGGGAAGAACGCTATAAAAAATTAGAGGAAAGGACAAATAAAGCAGAAGAAAACAATAAAGCCCTGGAAGAAGAGAATAAAGCCCTGAAAGAAAACCATGAAAAAGCAATGAAAGAGGTGAGGGAAAGAATTCAAGACATGAAAAGGGAAACAGAAAAAATGAAGAAGACACAAACAGAGGGAATGCTGGAAATAGAAAATCTGAGTAAATAAACAGGAACTTCAGATTCAAGTATAACCAACAGAATGCAAGAGATGGAAGAGAGGATCTCAGGCGTTGAAGATACAGTAGAAGAAATAGATTCATCAGTCAGAGAAAACACTAAAGCCAACAAAGTCATGACCCAAAATGTCCAAAAAATTTGGGACAACATGAAAAGACCAAACCTATGAATAATAGGGATAGAGGAAGGAGAAGATACTCAAAGACATAGAAAATATATTCAACAAGATCATAGAAGAAAACTTTCCCAACTTAAAAAATGAAATGCCTATGAAGATACAAGAAGCCTATAGAACACCAAACAGACTAGAGCCCCCAAAAAGTCAGCCCTTGCCACATAATAATTAAACAACTAAGTGTACAGAATAAAGAAAGAATATTAAGAGCAGCAAAGGGAAAAGGCCAAGTGACTTATAAAGGCAAACCCATCAGAATAACACTCAATTTCTCAATGGAGACTTTGAAAGCCAGACTGGACAGATGAAATGCAGACACTAAGAGACCATGGATGCCAGCAAAACTTTCAGTCATCATAGATGGAGTGAACAAGACATTCCAAGACAAAGCCAGATTTAAACAATACCTATCCACAAACCCAGCCCTACAGAAAACACTAGAAGGAAAATTCCAACCTAAGGAAGTCAGATACACCCATGAAAACACAGGCAATTGATAATGCCACAGCAGTAAACCCCAAAGAAGAGAAGTACACACACACTACCACAAAAAATAACAGGAATGAACAATCACTGGTCATAATATCTCTTAATATCAATGAACTTAATTCACCTATAAAAAGACACAGGAAAACAGAATGGATACAAAAACAGGACCCATCTTTCTGCTGTATACAAGAAACACACCTCAAATTCAAAGATAGACACTACCTAAGAATAAAAGGCTGGGAAAAGACTTTCCAATCAAATGGTCTTAAGAAGCAAACTGGTGTAGCCATCCTAATATCCAGCAAAATAGACTTCAAGCTAAAATCAATCAAAAGAGATCAAGAAGGGCATTACATATTTATCACAGGAAAGATCCACCAAGATGAAGTTTTGATTCTGAACATTTATGCCCCAAACACAAGGGCACCCACATATGTAAAAGAAACATTACTGAAGTTTAAAACACATATAAAACCCCACACATTAATAGTGGGAGACTTCAACACCCCACTTTCACAACTGGACAGATTTCCCATATCAAAACTTAACAGAGAAATAAAGGACTTAACTGATTTTATGACTCAAATGGACTTAACTGATATGCACAGACTTCCTAAGAAAAAAGAATATACCTTCTTTTCAGCACCCCATGGAACCTTCTCTAAAATCAACCACGTACTTGGCCACACAGCAAATCTCAACAGATACAAAACAAGATTAACTCAAAAAAATCAGTAGCCCTCCTATATACAATTGACAAACAGGCTGAGAAGGAAATCAGAGATACATCGCTGTTTACAATAGCCACAAATGATATAAAATACCTTGGGGTAACACTAACCAAGCAAATGAAGGACCTATATGACAAGAACTTTAAGTCCCTGAAAAAAGAAATTGAAGAAGATGTCAGAAAATGGAAAGATCTCCCATGCTCATGGATAGGTAAGATTAACACCATAAAAATGGCAATCTTACCAAAAGCAATCTACAGATTCAATGCAATCCTCATCAAAATACCAACCCAATTCTTCACAGACCTGGAAAGAATAATACTCAACTTCATATGGAAAAACAAAAAAACCAAGGATAGCCAAAAGAATCCTGTACAATAAAACAACCTCTGGAGGCATCACAATCCCTGACCTCAAGCTCTACTATAGAGCTACAGTAATAAAAACAGCTTGGTAGTGGCATAAAAACCAACATGTGGACCAATGGAATCGAATTGAAGACCCTGACAGTAATCTGCACACCTATGAACATAATTTTTGACAAAGAAGCCAAAACTGTACAATGGAAAAAAGAAAGCATCTTCAACAAATGGTGCTGGCATAACTGGATGTCAACATGTAGAAGGCTGCAAATAGATCCACATCTGTCACCATGCACAAAACATAAGTCCAAGTGGATCAAAGACCTCAACATAAATCCAGTTACTCTGAACCTGATAGAAGAGAAAGTAGGAAGTAGTCTTGAATGCATTGGCATAAGTGATCACTTCCTAAATATAACACCAGTAGCTCAGACACTGAGAGAATCAATCAATCAATGGGACCTCTTGAAACTGGGAAGCTTTTGCAGGGCAAAGGACACACTCAATAAGGCAAAGAGACAGCCTACAGAATGGGAAAAGGTCTTCACCAAGCCCACATCTGACAGAGGACTGATATCCAGAATATATAAGGAACTCAAGAAATTAGACATCAAAATGCCCAACAGTCCAATTAAGAAATGGGCTATAGAACTAAACAGAGAATTCTCAACAGAGGAAATTCAAATGGCTGAAAGACATTTAGGGAATTGCTCAACATCAATCAATTGCTCACTCATCAGGGAAATGCAAATCAAAATGACTCTGAGAAACCACCTTATGCCTGTGAGAATGGTTAAGATAAAAAACACTGAAGACAGCTTATGCTGGAGAGGATGTGGAGCTAGGGGAATTCTCCTCCACTGTTGGTGGGAATGCAAGCTTTTACAACCACTTTGGAAATAAATATGGCACTTTCTTAGAAAATTGGGAATTATTCTCCCCCAAGATCCAGCTATACCACTCTTGGGCATATACCCAAGGAATTCTCAATCATACCACAAGGGCACTTGCTAAGCTATGTTCATATCATCATTGTTTGTAATAGCCAGAACCTGGAAACAACCTAGATGCCCTTCAACTGAAGAATGGATAAATAAAATGTGGTACATATACACAATGGAATACTACTCAGCAGTGAAAAACAAAGACTTCATGAGGTTTGCAGGCAAATGGATGGATCTAGAAAAAAATCATCCTGAGTGATGTAACCCAGACTCAGAAAGACAAACATGGTATGCACTCACTCATAGGAGGATACTAGATGTAAAACAAAGATGACTAGACTGCTACTCACAACTCCAGGGAGGCTATCTAGAAAACAGGACCCCAAGAAATACACAGGGATCACCCAATGACAAAGAAATGGATGAGATCTACATGAACAACCTGGATGCGAATGGGGGTAATGAAGGGCAAGGGTGGAGGGAAAGAGAGCTTAGGGGAGCGGGAGATCCCAGCTGGATCAAGAACAGAGAGGGAGAACAAGGAATAAAAGACCATGATAAATGAAGACCACATGATAATAGGAAGAAGCAAAGTACTAGAGAGGCCCACAGAAATCCACAAAGATACCCCCATAATAGACTACTGGCAATGGTAGAGAGACAGCCTGAACTGACCATCTCTGGTGATAGGATGGCCAAACACCTTAATTGTCATGCTAGAAACCTCATCCAATGACTGAGGGATCCGGATGCAGAGATCCATGGCCAGGCCCCAGGTGGAGCTCCAGGAGTCCAATTGGCGAGAAAGAGGAAGGTTTGTATGAGCGAGAATTGTTGAGACCAAGGTTGAAAAAGCACAGGGACAAATAGCCAAATGAATGGAAACACATGAACTATGAACCATTAGCTTACGAGCCCCCAACTGGATCAGGCCCTCTGGATAAGTCAGAAAGTTGATTACCTTGATCGGGTTGGGAGGCATCCAGGCAGTGGGACCGGGACCTGTAGCTAGAGTTTTCCTTCCTTGCCCAAATCTTTGTCACCTGCCAGTCCCACAGCGGCTCAGACCCAACCAAGTAAACACAGAGACTTACATTGTTTACAAACTGTATGGCAGTGGCAGGCTTCTTACTAACTGTTCTTATAGCTTAAATTAATCCATTTCCATAAATCTATACCTTGCCACGTAGCTCGTGGCTTACCAGCATCTTCACATGCTGCTTGTCCTGGTGGTGGCTGGCAGTGACTCCTTCTGCTTTCCTGTTCTTTCTTTTCTCCTCTCTGTTAGTCCCGCCTATACTTTCTGCCTAGCCACTGGCCAATCAGTATTTTATTTATTGACCAGTCAGAGCAATTTGACATACAGAACATCCCACAGCAGTCCTCAGTGCATGAGCTGGCTGTTTGGAACCTGAGGCTTATGCAGGGACACTTGGCTCAGCCTGAGAGGAGGGGACTGGACCTGCTTGGACTGAATCTTCCAGGTTGAACTCAATCCTCAGGGAAGTCTTCGCCCAGGAGGAGATGGGAATAAGGGGTGGCCTGGGGGAAAGATGGGGGGTTGGGTGGGCTGGAGGGCGGAGAACAAGGGAATCCATGGCTGATATGTAAAATTAAGTTAAATTATAAAATTAAAAAAACTATTAAAAAAACCTCTTTAACCACTATACTGTGTAGTACAACATCCAAACTCACTCCTCCTAACTGTAACTTCTTTCTCATTGATTCAACACTTCCCTACTTTTCTCCTTTCCTCCCCAGTCTATGGTAACCACTGTTTTACTCTTAACTTTTATGCAAATAATTTCTTTAGATTTGAAATATGAGTGGGATCATGTCTTTCTATGCCCAACAAATGCCACTTAGGACAATGATCTTTAGTGCTATTCATATTGTTACAAATAACAGGATTCCTTTCTGTTTATGGCTGGACAGTATTCTCTTGTGCATAGGTACCACATTTTCTCCATTTATTCATCTAAGTGATGATGGACATTATATTGATTCCATTCCTTTGCTATTGACCTATTGATTTCATTTTTGTCATGTCCATAATATATTGTATATTTCAACATATCTAAGAAAGGATTTTGAATGTGACCACAAAGAAGTGATGAATGTTTGAGGTGACAGATATTCTAATGACCCTAATTCAATCACTCTCTCTCTCTCTCTCTCTCTCTCTCTATATATATATAATATATATATATATATATATATATATATATATATACATATTTCAATCATATGTATGCTTTGTGTATATTGATATACCATAATTTACCCTATAAAATGTGTAGTTGTTATATATCATTTAAAAATAAAACAGTGAAAAAGAAAAAAAGATAGTTTAGAAATAGGCTCAACACTGTTCCAGATTTCAATGCAGCCTTGATCTCTTGTGATCTGAGATGAAAGGCTTCATTAAATTCATTTCTCCTGAGTTTTGCTTTACTTATCAAAGAGCATTTTAATGTTGTGATTCAATATTCATAAAATCATGTTGTCTGAACTTAGCTACATTTTTATTCTATTTTATATACATGAAGTATTATTTAGTGAAACAATTGTTTCATTTCTATGTGTGCTTTGTGATGTAAACCAGATTAGTTTCACAATGCCGTGGCTGAATGAGCCAAAAATCAGTCCCAGGATATCAGATGAAAAGCTTCTCAGACAGCTGTGAGGATGAAAGGAGATGAGTCAGGTGCCAGGAATCCATCATATCCAGCTGCTGTTAAGGATGGCTGCAGAATTTTCCATGCTCAGTGGACTAAAAAGCAGTGGACTTCAAAGGGCTGGAGACAAGTTCTTTTCCTCCATAGCCTTGCTCTCTGTGTGTCCTATTGTTTGTGTTTGCTATTTAATGCTGTATTTCCTTGGATATGTATTCTAAGAGTTAAATGCAGCATTACTTCACCCCTAACACAATTCAGGTACATGAAATCTTGGCCCTGGCCTCACCAGCTGCCAGACTGGTTTATAGTATGGCAATGTTGGGAAAGTCTATTTAGGTATTTCCTCTTCCAGTGGGTCCACTGCACCCCATAGCATATACAAAAAGGGTATCCCTGCATAGGATTTTTGCATTTGGACTTCCTCTGTACCTAGATGGAGTTGGGAAGGGCTTGGCCTCCAGAGAGTCAGGTATTGAATGTTCAGGCAGTACAGTAAAGCTGTTGTCCATGCCCACAAAAGCCCTGCTCTTGGTCAGCTTTAGGAGTAATTCTGGAGGGGATGTAGGGCAGCAGAAACTATCCAGGCAGATGAGAGATAAGGATGAGTGGTTCCAAGTCTCTTGAGCATGCTCCATGGTTGAGTATTTTGCTATGGCCTTGAGCTCTTCATTTTCCTGCTTCCAGCTTCCCAGGGTATGTCACAACACCTGGTGATAACAGTCTCATCTGACTTCAATTACAAACAAAACCCAAAGATAAAATGTAGCATGCTAAGTTGCTAACTTCAGAGCAGTAAATGCTAGTTTGGAGCCAAGTTGGGATTCCCCTAGTGTTTTGTTTTGTTTGAGAGACAGGGATGGAATTCAGGGTCTCCTACTGAGCTATATCCCCATCCCTATTTTTATCTTTTTTTTTTAAATTCTCCTTCTCCTCTTCCTCCTCCTTCGCCTCCTCCTTCCCTCCCTCCCTCCCTCCCTCCCTCCTCCCTCCCTCCCTCCCTCCCTCTCTCTCTCTGTTTGTGTGTAGATCAGAGGATAATTTTGGGCAGCTTGTTCTCTTCTTCTATCTTTATGTAGATTTTGGGGGTAAAACTCAGGTTGCCAGGCTTGCATGGCAAGCATTTTTACTACTGAGCCATCTTGCAGGTCCATTCATTTTTTTTTTTGAGACAGGTTATCACTATGTTATCCAGGCTAGATTTGAACTCATAATTGTAGCTGGAGGGCTTCTCTCCAGGTTCCTCAAGCCCCGCAGTCCCACAATCCACTTATAAAATAATCACTCAGACGCTTATATCATTTATAAACTGTATGGCCGTGGCAGGCTTCTTGCTAACTGTTCTTTTATCTTAAATTAACCCATTTTTATAAATCTATAGCTTGTCACGTGGCTGGTGGCTTACCGGCGTCTCTACATGCTCTTTTCCTGGTGGTGGCTGCAGTGTCTCTCCTTCAGCCTTCCGCCTCCCAGAATTCTCCTCTCTCCTTGTCCCACCTACCTCCTGCCTGGTCATTGGCCATCAGTGTTTTATTTATATAGAACAATATCCACAGCACTTCCCCTTTTTTCTTTTTTTTTAAAAAGGAAGGTTTTAACTTTAACATGGTAAAATTACGTATAACAAAACAATTACCGAGCAAGAATTATAGTTACAATATTAAAGAAGATGTCCTATCTATCTTATATTTGTGAGTTTAAGGTTTTATATCTAACTTATCTTTTATCATAACTGAGGAAATTACAACTATCTAGTTTTCAACCACATCAAAGACCTGAGAAGGAACATAATGGTACCTGAGAAATGGTAGACGGATGCAAGCAACTTCGGGAATCTTGCAAGAGTAGACCAAGACAGCTGGCAGCCTGGACAGTCACCTGATGTTTCTCAGCATTGTTGGTGCATTCAAATTGGCTACAGGCCTAGAGTATCTGACAGACCATTTTCAGAAGCAGGATTTCTGAAAGACCATCTTACCCTGTCTTGGCAGAGTACAGTGGTCACTTTCCTTGTGTCCCGCTTGTCCAGAAAGGACAGCATTGCATTTGTACTGTCAGCCGTCAAGGCAAGGGCAGTTCTTTGCCCAGTAGGCCATTTTGTGCCAAAAAGACAAACTTCCAAATGGAAATGTCTTAGAAGCCCAACATTCTCTCGGGATCAATTGGTGCAGCCAGGAGCAATGGTGTCTCACATCAACAGAATTTTAAGTTATTTAAATGCCATATTCTCTAGGTCTATGAAGTGTTTGAAGATTACCTATCTATCTGAAATATATCTATGTATACCTAGAAGACTTAACTAACATGGCTACAAATATGATTATCATAGATGACTGATTATTAATCTATTTTTAATCATCCATTACAATTTTAAATGAGTTAAACATAATACCTCAAACAAGAATAGAAATATATATATACAGTATAACAAAATTAACTTTAAGTTTGTATTAATAAACTAAAATTTTTACCAATGTAAAACATTTTAAACATAAACTAAAATCTATACCAATGTAAAACATTTTAAACAAGTTGTTCTTTAAAAGTAGGTTCATTAATCTACCCTTTTATCTTATCATCTCCATATCCTCCTATATATCTATATTATATCCCCTTTTCTTTTTTATAAAGAGATCACATTTATAATCAACCTGTTTTAAATAAAAATATTGGTTTCTCTCTGTCCACACCAGAGGGCTCTTCTGATTTGGGACACAAGAATCTCTTAACCATTTTTTTTTTAAAGCAATATGTCTGGGTTTAGAGGGGAGTGAGCCAATTCCACCTCTAAAGCCAGCTTGGTATATTTGGGAATTTGGGCGTAGCATGTCTTACTACTTCCTGCTGGAGGGGGGCGCTGTATCTTATGCGGATGCAAAGAAAATTTTAGACCTATGGGGTAGTCCGTGAGGCTGTATTGTTTGAACCAGTTGCCTTGAAACCGCTCTGGATGTTGGATCATCTGGGCCATGGTGTCATCGGAGACCTTTCAGGGGGTCTTGGCTGGTGAAACCTGATGTATCTTAATCTGGAACAAGTCCACAGCCTCTGGATTTCTGTGGAAACAAAAGCAGAACCTCTTTTCCAAAGTAACATATCCTTATATCCAAATTTTGAAGTCAAGGTACCTTTAAAATATACATTTTGGCATAACTCAACAGCTTTTGTAATCAATTGTTTTTCTTTAATTATGAATATCAAAGAGAACATAATCCAGATTCTCTGTGTGGTAGCCATCTTTATGTGGCTTATGTTTTATATTACCTTGAGCCTTGAGCCTATTGCTTTAAACTGTACCATTGTAAGCCTGAAACGGAGCTGTGGCTGCTGGCTCCGCCCACTTCAGCTTCCCAACATGGCAGTGGTACGTTTTCTGCCAGCTCTGGGAGTCATCAAGTCTCAGAAATAGTGGGTCTAAGCTTTTATCAAAGCAGCGTGTAGCCCAGAAACCTCTTTTTTTTTTTAAATACTAGTAAAGACTAAATCTACCACACAGCTTAATGTGTTGCTGGCAGATGCCTCATTTCCGCCATACTGCCGTCAAACGCACCCTCCAGGAACCCGCCAGTGTCCAAACTTGCGTTTTGCCGCATCTAGCTGCCCGTATGAGACAAGAAGCAGGAACCTGGTTTTGGCTCTGTTTAGAATTGGTTATTAAATATTCTCAGGTTTAAGGTGGAAACTCGAGCCGTTGGGCGCCATTTGTAGCTGGAGGGCTTCTCTCCAGGTTCCCCAAGCCCCGCAGTCCCACAATCCACTTATAAAATAATCACTCAGACGCTTATATCACTTATAAACTGTATGGCCATGGCAGGCTTCTTGCTAACTGTTCTTTTATCTTAAATTAACCCATTTTTATAAATCTATAGCTTGTCACGTGGCTGGTGGCTTACCGGTGTCTCTACATGCTCTTTTCCTGGTGGTGGCTGCAGTGTCTCTCCTTCAGCCTTCCGCCTCCCAGAATTCTCCTCTCTCCTTGTCCCACCTACCTCCTGCCTGGTCATTGGCCATCAGTGTTTTATTTATATAGAACAATATCCACAGCACATAATCTTATGACTCTGCCTTCCAAGGCACTGAGATTAGAG
Source organism: Peromyscus leucopus (assembly GCF_004664715.2). Lineage (NCBI taxonomy): Eukaryota > Metazoa > Chordata > Mammalia > Rodentia > Cricetidae > Peromyscus > Peromyscus leucopus. The sequence goes on along the minus strand of NC_051083.1, from coordinate 7,593,339 downwards.
GGGTATGCCATTGTGCTGGACTAAAATAGCTTCGCATGGGTTCTTTGTTGCAGTGTTATGAATTGAACCCATGGCTGTTGAGACAGGAAATTATATGGGTGGGCAGAGAAAGGTATATAAGGTATGAGGAGACAGGAACTAAAGCCTTTTGGCTGAGGAAAGCTTTTCAGACTGAGGTGTCCTAGAGGTAAAAGGTGGCTTGTTCTTTTGTCTCTCTGATCTTTCAGCATTCACCCCAATATCTGGCTCCAGGTTTTTTATTAACAAGACCTTTTAGAATTTGAGTTACACGTGGCTTTGTTAGTGCCAGGCAAGTGCACTACCACTGAGTACATGCCCAGCCTGGCCACCCCTAGGTCTGATGATTCGCTAAGAGGCAATACAGTCATGGCTATGATTTATTGCAATCAAAAGCTACAAAGCACAGCCAGCAAAGTTACGGATAAATAGGACAAAGTCTAACAACAGCTATTTTTCTAAGAGTCTTCTCTTAGTGGAATCACAAACAAGTTGGTAAGACACATGCATGAGGCTGCCAAGCATAGCAACTTATAGCAACTCATTACCTGGATTTTTATTGGGTTGGTCACATAGGCACCACTCTCTGGCACTTGTTCAAACTTCCAGGAAAGCAGATGCATAAACCATATAGTGTTGGCACAGTGAACAGTCTTGTCAGTGAGGGAAGGGTTAGAACCCCTCCCAAACCCAAGTTCTCAGACACTAGGACCCACCTTGGAGGCAGGCTAATCAGTGAGGTTGGCTATGAGCTTCTCACAGAACAGACAACTTTATGACCAAGAAGATATGTGAGACTGTACTGGATGCATACCCATGATGTGGTCCTGGCCATTGTTCTTGAACACAGAGTTGCCTTGCTATGGGAAACAATTCAGGAAAGCAGGGAATACAGCTGTATTCCAAGGGCCACGGGCACAGAAAAGAGTTTAAGATTAAGTGGGTATTGATATTTGATACACGTAGCCTTTGTTACTTCTTTCAATAAGAAATTCATCTTCATTTTAAAAGTAATGAAAAACTGAAATGATATGCATTCTAATTAGGTACTGTATAGCAAGCCACTCCAAGCAATAGTGGCTGAAAATACTATTTATCTTATGATGTGGGTCAGTAATCCAAGCTGGGTTCAGCTCAACAGTTCTGTTAGTCTCAGTTATACTTACTAACACATCTGTAGTTGACTTTACAGTAACTTGTATGCACTCATTTCTTCCCATTTAAAACATTCTGACCTGGAAGAAGAGGGAGGTTCCCAAGACTCAGGAAGCTAGGGAAGTTTACAAGTCTCGGGACTTTCAAAAAGTTCCAAGATTCGTGAACCCTCTTCCCAAACATCAAATAGTCGCTGGGGAAGAGAAGACTCTTTGCTGGAGCTTCCTACAAGTTGGCAACAGAGGGCCAGGAATGAGGCTTTCTCAAGTTATCACCCACTCTGGAGTGGGCTTTTTGATGATGTAGATGTCCATCAGTCAGCCATGCTCCTGTAATTAACCTGAATATGCTCATTGGTTCACCCAAACCAGACTTGAGTAGAATTTCTTCTTCTGTCTCTTGTTTCCCTATTTGAGGTGAACAGATGCTTGTTCATGTGTCCTCAGAAAAAGTCAAGCAGTAGTTAATGATTCTGCTTCCAGGGATGGGTCTGAAATGGCTGTGGTGTCTCTCAGGCCAGATCTTGTTCACCTAAGTATAGGCAAGTTTTCAAAAGAAGCTTTAACATGCAAATGCATGTAGAGTCTCTTGTTTCATGAGTAGTAATGTGCCATTTGCTAAAGCAAGCCACATGGCCAGCTTGGATTCAACAGATAACTTGCAATACCATGTTCAGGAATATGTGTGATGAGAGAGAAGAAACTTGCAGTTATCTTTCAAGTTACATACTATGCCATTAGCTCACTGGAAAAATCCCATTATAGGAATGAAAGTAAAGAACAACTAGTATTCCATTTAAACAAGACTCTAATGCCACTGTAGAGGTTGCTGTTCATTTATTCCTTTGGGAAGACTTTGTCATTTATTTTATTTATTTATTTTGAGAAAGGATCTCTCTACATAGCCACGGCTGTCTTGGAACTCACTCCATAGACCAGAGTGACCTTGAACTCAGAGATCTGCCTGCCTCCACTTTCAGAGTGCTGTGATTAAAGGCATGTACCATCATGTCTGGCCAAACTTTGTTATTTTATGGGGTCTGAATCAAATAGAAGAAGAGAAATCAGCTCGTTTTAGGGGAGAACAGCCTGATAACAATAAAATATACACTCACAACTATTGATTCATTTTGAGTATAAGAAAAATCATGTACTAGAAACCACATTGGATCTCTTGACTCCAGAGTATTCTAAATTGTAAAAAATATCATTGAGACCTGCTTGTCAGTTCCCTGTCCCTTTCCTTGAATTGCTACTCTTCTTCTTCTTCTTCTTCTTCTTCTTCTTCTTCTTCTTCTTCTTCTTCTTCTTCTTCTTCTTCTTCTTCTTCTTCTTCTCCTTCTCCTTCTCCTTCTCCTTCTCCTTCTCCTTCTCCTTCTCCTTCTCCTTCTCCTTCTCCTTCTCCTTCTCCTTCTCCTTCTCCTTCTCCTCCTCCTCCTCCTCCTTATCCTTATTCTTATCCTTCCTTCTTTTCCTCCTCCTCCTCCTCCTCCTCCTCCTCCTCCTTCTTTTTATAAACTGTATGGCTGTGACAGGCTTCTTGCTATCTGTTCTTATACCTTTTATATTTTCTTTTGGAAAATTTTATAATTCATTTAATTTTACATATCAGCCACGGATTCCCCTGTCCTCCCTCCTCCCCCCCCAGCCTCCCCCGGGCCCCCCCCCCCGACACCCACCCCCTTCCCACCTCCTCCTAGGCAAAGTCTCCCCTGGGGATTCAGCTTGGCCTGGTAGATTCAGTTGAGGCAGGTCCAGTCCCCTCCTCCCTACATCAAGGCTGAGCAAAATGTCTCAGCATAGGCCATAGGTTCCAGAAAACCAGCTCATGCACTAAGGACAGTTCCTGGTCCCACTGCCTGGGGGCCTCCTAAATACTTCAAGCTAATCAACTGTCTCACTTATCCAGAGACCTGATCCAGTTCCATGGGGGCTCCTCAGCTATTGGCTCACAGTTCATGTGTTTCCACTAGTTTGGCTATTTGTCCCTATGCTTTTTCCAATCATGGTCTCAATAACTCTTGCTCATATAATCCCTCCTCTCCCTCTGGCCCATTGGATTCCTGGAGCTCCACCTGGGGCTTGGCCATGGATCTCTGCATCTGCTTCCATCAGTCACTGGATGAGAGTTCTACCATGACAGTTAGGGTGTTTGGCCATCAGATCACCAGAGTAGGTCACCTTTGGCTTTCTCTTGACCATTGTCAGCAGTCTATTGTGGAGGTATCTTTGTGGATTTCTGGGGACCTCTCTAGCACTTTGCTTCTTCTTATTCCCATGGAGTCTTCATTCATCATGGTCTCTCTCTCCTTGTTCTCCCACTCCACTCCCCTAAGTTCTCTTTTCCCCAACCCTTACCCCCTACCCATGTCCAGGTTGCTCATGTAGATCTCATCCATTTCTCTGTTGTTGGGTGATCTCTGTGTCTTTCTTAGGGTCCTCTTTACTAGGTAGCCTCCCTGGAGTTGTGAGTTGCAGTCTGGTTATCCTTTGATTTACATATAGTATTCACTTATGAGTGAGTACATACCATGTTTGTCATTCTGAGTCTGGGTTACATCACTCAGGATGATTTTTTCTAGTTCCATCCATTTGCCTGCAAACCTCATGATGTCATTGTTTTTCACTGCTGAGTAGCACTCCATTATGTATATGTACCACATTTTATTTATCCATTCTTCAGTTGAAGGGCATCTAGGTTGTTTCCAGGTTCTGGCTATTACAAATAATACTGCTATGAACATAGTTGAGCATGTGTCCTTGTGGTATGTTTGAGAATTCCTTGGGTATATGCCCAAGAGTGGTATAGCTGGGTCTTGAGGGAGATTGATTCCCAGTTTTCTAAGAAAACACCATATTGATTTCCAAAGTGGCTGTACAAGCTTGCATTCTCTCCAACAGTAGAGGATAGTTCCCCTTGCTCCACATCCTCTCCAGCATAAGCTGTCTTCAGTGTTTTTGATCTTAGCCATTCTGAAAGGTATAAGATGGTTTCTCAGAGTCATTTTGATTTGCATTTCCCTGATGATTAGGGATGTTGAGCAATTCCCTAAATGTCTTTCAGCCATTTGAGCTTCTTCTGTTGAGAACTTTCTGTTTAGCTCTGTAACCCATTTCTTAGTTGCACTGTTGGTTATTTTGATGTCTAATTTCTTGAGTTCTTTATATTCTGAATATCAGTCCTCTGTCAGATGTGGGGTTGGTGAAGATCTTTTTCCATTCTGTAGGCTTTCGATTTGTCTTGTTGACTGTGTCCTTTGCCCTGCAAAAGCTTCCCAGTTTCAAGAGGTCCCATTGATTGTTTCTCTCAGTGTATATGCTACTGGTGTTATATTTAGGAAGTGATCACTTATGCCAATGCATTCAAGACTACTTCCTACTTTCTCTTCTATCAGGTTCAGAGTAACTGGATTTATGTTGAGGTCTTTGATCCACTTGGACTTATGTTTTGTGCATGGTGACAGATGTGGATCTATTTGCAGCCTTCTACATGTTGACATCCAGTTATGCCAGCACCATTTGTTGAAGATGCTTTCTTTTTTCCATTGTACAGTTTTGGCTTCTTTGTCAAAAATTATGTTCATAGGTGTGCAGATTACTGTCAGGGTCTTCAATTCGATTCCATTGGTCCACATGTTGGTTTTTATGCCACTACCAAGCTGTTTTTATTACTGTAGCTCTATAGTAGAGCTTGAGGTCAGGGATTGTGATGCCTCCAGAGGTTGTTTTATTGTACAGGATTCTTTTGGCTATCCTTGGTTTTTTTGTTTTTCCATATGAAGTTGAGTATTATTCTTTCCAGGTCTGTGAAGAATTGGGTTGGTATTTTGATGGGGATTGCATTGAATCTGTAGATTGCTTTTGGTAAGATTGCCATTTTTATGGTGTTAATCTTACCTATCCATGAGCATGGGAGATCTTTCCATTTTCTGACATCTTCTTCAATTTCTTTTTTCAGGGACTTAAAGTTCTTATCATACTGGTCTTTCACTTGCTTGGTTAGAGTTACCCCAGGGTATTTTATATCATTTGTGGCTATTGTAAAGGTGAAGTATTTCTGATTTCCTTCTCAGCATGCCTGTTTGTCATTTGTATATAGGAGGGCTACTGATTTTTTTTGAGTTAATCTTGTATCCTGCTACATTGCTAAAGGTGTTTATAAGCTGTATCAATTCCTTGGTTGAATTTTTTGGATCACTTATGTATACTATTATGTCATCTGAAAATAGTGAAAGCTTGACTTCTTTCTTTCCAATTTGTATCCCCTTGATCTCCTTATGTTGTCTTATTGCTCTGGCTAGAACTTCAAGTACTATATTGAATAAGTATGGGGAGAGTGGACAGCCTTGTCTTGTTCCTGATTTTAGTGGAATCTCTTTGAGTTTCTCTCCATTCACTTTGATGTTGGCTGTTGGCTTGCTGTAAATTGCCTTTTTTATGTTTAGGTATGTTCCCTGCATTCCTGATCTCTCCAAGACCTTTATCATGAAGGAGTGCTGGATTTTGTCAAAGGCCTTTTCTGCATCTAGTGAGATGATCATGTGTTTTTTTTTTCTTTGAGTTTGTTTATATGGTGTATTACATTGACAGACTTTTGTATGTTGAACCACCCTTGTACCCCTGGTATGAAGCCTACTTGATCATGGTAGATAATTGTTTTGATGTGTTGTTGGAGTCTGTTGCCAGTATTTTATTGAGTATTTTTGCATCAATGTTCATGAGGAAGATAGGTCTGTAGTTCTCCTTCTTTGTTGCATCTTTGTTTGGCTTGGGAATCAGGGTAATTGTAGCCCCATAGAGGGAGTTTGGTAAAGTTCTTTCTGTTTCTTTTGTGTGAAACAATTTAAAGAGTATTGGTATTACCTCTTCTTTGAAAATCTGGTAAAATTCTGTGTTGAATCCATCTGGTCCTGGGCTTTTTTTGGTTGGGAGACTTTTAAGAACTGATTCTATTTCCTTAGGGGATATTGATTAATTCCATTTGAGTCATAACATCAGTTAAGTCCTTTATTTCTCTGTTAAGTTTTGATTTGGGAAATCTGTCCAGTTGTGAAAGTGGGGTGTTGAAGTCTCCCACTATTAATGTGTGGGGTTTTATATGTGGTTTAAGCTTTAGTAATGTTTCTTTTACATATATGTGTGCCCTTGTGTTTGGGGCATAAATGTTCAGAATTGAAACTTCATCTTGGTGGATCTTTCCTGTGATGAGTATGTAATGCCCTTCTTGATCTCTTTTGATTGATTTTAGTTTGAAGTCTATTTTGCCGGATATTAGGATGGCTACACCAGTTTGCTTCTTAAGACCATTTGATTGGAAAGTCTTTTCCCAGCCTTTTATTCTTAGGTAGTGTCTATCTTTGAATTTGAGGTGTGTTTCTTGTATGCAACAGAATGATGGGTCCTGCTTTGTTACTCATTCTTTTAGCCTATGTCTTTTTATAGGTGAATTAATTCCATTGATGTTACGGGATATTAATGACCAGTAATTGTTCATTCCTGTTATCTTTTGGTGTTAGTGTGTGTGTACTTCTCTTCTTTGGGGTTTACTGCTGTAGGGCTATCTGTTTGCCTGTGTTTTCATGGGGTGTATCTGACTTCCTTAGGTTGGAATTTTCCTTCTAGTGTTTTCTGTAGGGCTGGGTTTGTGGATAAGTATTGTTTAAATCTGGTTTTGTCTTGGAATGTCTAGTTCACTCCATCTATGGTGACTGAAAGTTTTGCTGGGTATATTAGTCTAGGCTGTCATCCATGGTCTCTTAGTGTCTGTATTACATCTGTCCAGGTCCTTCTGGCTTTCAAAGTCTCCATTGAGAAACTGGGTGTTTATTCTGATGGGTTTGCCTTTATAAGTCACTTGGCGGGCTGGAGAGATGGCTCAGAGGTTACGAGCACCGACTGCTCTTCCAGAGGTCCTGAGTTCAATTCCTAGCAACCACATGGTGGCTCACAACCATCTGCATTGAGATCTGGCGCCCTCTTCTGTATACATAATAAATAAATAAATCTTTAAAAAAAATAAGTCACTTGGCCTTTTTCCTTTGCTGCTCTTAGCATTCTCTCTTTATTCTGTAAGTTTATTGTTTAATATTTGGGGAGGGGACTTTTTTGGGGGGGTTCTAGTCTGTTTTGGTGTTCTATAGGCTTCTTGTATCTTCATAGGCATTTCCTTCTTTAAGTTGGGAAAGTTTTCTTCTATGATCTTGTTGAATATACTTCCTGTGTCTTTGAGTTGGTATTCTTCTCCTTCCTCTTTCTCTATTATTCATAGGTTTGGCCTTTTCATGGTATCCCAGATTTCTTGGATTTTGTGTTATGAGTTTTTTGGCTTTGGTATTTCCTTTGAGTGATGAATCCATTTCCTCTATTGTATTCTCTACACTAGAGATCCTTTCTTCCATCTCTTGTATTCTGTTGGTTATGCTTGCATCTGTGTTTCCTGTTCATTTACTCAGATTTTCTATTTCCAGCATTCCCTCTGTTTGTGTCTTCTTCATTTTTTCTGTTTCCCTTTTCATGTCTTGAATTCTTTCCCTCACCTCTTTCATTGCTTTTTCATGGTTTTCTTTAAGGGATTTATTGTTTTCTTCCAATTTTTTATTTGTCTTTTCCTCTATTTCTTTATAGATTTCTTCCCATCTTTTTTGTTTGACTTTTTCTTAATTTCTATACTGATTTCCTCCACTTTTTGTTCATCTTTTCCTCAATTTCATTTTTCATTTTTTCTTGAAAGGCCTCTAGCATCTTCATGATGCTGTTCTTAAGGTTGCTTTCTTCTGCTTTTTCCACCTTGTGATGTTCAGGTCTTGCTGTTGGAGGAGGGCTAGGTTCTGGTGATGCTATATTGTTCTTTATATTGTTGTATATGCTTCTGCTTTGACATCTGCCCATCTCCTTGTCTAATAAGTATAAGAGGTGCCCGTGTCTGAGCAAGTTGCTGTTGGTCCACTCTTTGCTTGTTGTGTCTGTGTCTCAGGGGCCCCTTTTGCATCTAATCTTAGCTCTTGGTCAACTGGAGCAGGCATCTTCTGTGTCTCAGAGAGCTACTCTTGGGTCACCCAAGCTAGTTGATTCTGTGACTCATGGATTCATTCTTGGTCTTATCAGGGCTCTTGGTCCAGTCAGAGCTGACAGATTCTGTGTTTCTGGAAACCTCTCTTGGTCCAATGAAAGGTGGCAGATTCTACTTCTCAGAAAGCTTCTCTTGGTCTAATCAGGGCTGGCCAATTGATTTCCTGTCTCTTGAGGTTACTCTTGTTCCAATGACAGTTCTTTGTCCAATGAGAGCTCTCTCTCTAGGCTCAATGAGAGCTCTCTCTCTCTGTGCCAGATGAGAGCTGGGGGTTGGTTTCCATGCCTCAGGAAGTGGTGGGGATCTCAGGTGGATGGGTTTGGGGGCAGTGCGTGTAGATTGCATGATCTGCTGGGGAGTCTTGGAGAAGGGGAACCTTCCTGCAGGAGCCCTGCAAGCTGACTGGCAACTGGGACCAAGTTGGGTTGCTGTTTCCCGGGAAAGGCTCTGATTGCTATTCTGTATTGTATTGTGGGCTGCTGTCTGTTCTCAGGACTCAGACATGAAATATAGAGCAAAGGGTGAAATTCTTCTTTTGAAAACACTAATTTTGTAAACAGGGGGGAAATGGTGATAGGCTGATAGCTGCATAGAGGGACACAAACAGGACTGTAGAGAAATTGACCCTGTGTCACTTTGCAGATTGAAAAACTTCTTTGCACTTATCTCTTAGTCTTTTGGGATTCTCATTCTTGGAAGAAGCTGTCATTATCTTAGAGCCTCATACAAGTGGGCGGTGGTAGCACATGCCTTTAATCCTCAGGCTTGGGAGGCAGAGGCAGGTGGATCTCTCAATTGGAGGCCAGTCTGGTCTACAGAGCGAGGTCCAGGACAGTCAGGGCTATTACACAGAGATACTCTGTCTTGAAAAACCAAACCAAAATAAAAAGAAGCTCATGCAGAGATCATAACCATGACTAGATGCTGAAGCCTTAGTGAAAGAGGGGATACTCTGAAGAGAGGAATCTGTGACACAGGGCTTTCACACTCCATCCATCCAGGCAATGGAGCTAGGAGTGAAGAACTCTGTCATGCCTAGAATGACAGAGGTTCTCACACCTCACGGAAGTCTTGACATTCTTTTCTCTTTCAAAAACGAGTTTGGTTCCCAGCATCTCACACCAGGTAGTTAACAACTGCCTGTAATTCCAGCTCCAGGGGATTTGATGCCCTTGGCTGGCCTCCATGGGCACCCACACACATGTGCCACGTCCACACAGAAAGACACATAATAAAATAAAAAGAAATCTATAAAAATGAGGAATCATTATGATCTCATTTCCCCCAGCTTGCATTTGAATATAGAATGGTCACTGTAACAGATCAGAGGCAATATGAGGCTCATGACTCTTTCCTCCAGTTTAATTGGTTCTTTAACCAAGATTTACATATTCTGTAGTCTCATGGCTTTCAATATATCATAAGAAGTCCAGAGATTATTGACCAAGTACCTAGTGTCAAGGTCACATGTAGGGATGCGCTAGACATTCCAGCTGAGGTTCCAGCCATGTCTAAATTGTCCAATCTGAAGCTCTAGATACTGGGAGCACAGACAAATTCTCTCCTATCATTGGTCCAAATTCCTGCCCTGTAAGCTCCCTGGGTATCCCCAAATGGCTATTGCTGGACATAACCATGTCAGGCAGGTTTGCTATGCTATAGAAGTGACTGGAACAGAGTTCTTCTTCCTGGTCCAGAGTCTGAAGAAAAGGCACACATCCCTGCTAGAGAAACAGCATTGAAGCAGGATGAGAAATAAAGAAAGTGACCCTATGTCTTTTGCAGAATAAAAACTGCTTTGCACTTGTCTCTTAGTCTTTTGGAATTCTCATTTTTGGAAGGTGCTGACATTCTCTTAGAGACCTTAAAGAACCTCATACAACTGGGCAGTGGTGGCACAGGCCTTTAATCCTAGAACTTGGGAGGCAGGGACTTTGAATCCCTCAGAGCTGTGGTTTTCAGAACTGAAATCAGGAATCTGTGATAAAGTAGCCACCTGGCGGAGAGTCAAGCCCTTCTAGGAGGGCATGTTGCTTTAGTGGAATTCTTGTTTCAGAAGTACTGGGCAAGTGTTCTACCACTGAGCTACACTCCCAATTTCTATTGACATTTTATTTTCAGATAGAGTGTCACTAAGTTGCCTAGGCTGATCTTGAATTTAAAATCCTCATGCTCCAGTCTCCTGAGTAGCTGAGACTACAGACATCTGCCATCAATTCCGGTTATGCAATTTTTTTAAAAAAAATTGACCAACTACACAAACAAAAGTTCTAGTTTATAGTGAGGCAAGTGAGTCAGGAATAAGTCATATCTTTTTTTTTTTTTCGAGACAGGGTTTCTCTGTGTAGCTTTGTGCCTTTCCTGGAGCTCACTTGGTAGCCAAGGCTGGCCTCGAACTCACAGAGATCCGCCTGGCTCTGCCTCCCGAGTGCTGGGATTAAAGGCGTGCGCCACCACCGCCCGGCTAAGTCATATCTTTATTTAAAACATTGATGTATCCTTGTAATTTTCATCTTATTTTATTTACTTGTTTATTTAGAGTGTTCTCATACCATAGCACATGTGTGGAGATCAGAGGACAACTTGGTAGAGTCTATTCTCTCCTTCTATCCTGTGGGTTGCAGGGCTCAGACTCTGGTGGCAGGACTTTTACCCATTGAGTCTTCTTGTCAGCCCTGCTGTATTTATTTATCGGGACATTTTTTTTTCCTGCACTGATTTTTTATTGTAAACTGTTGCAAAAAAGTTATTATTTGCTTAGAGACAGTGTTTTGCTATGGAGTTCAGCCTGGTCTTAAGTAACCCTTCCACCTCAGTCTTTTGAGTGCTTGGATGTACTGCCACCTGCTGATATGATTTACCTTTATTGCTGACCTGTTTTTTAAATTTATTTTTATGTGTATGGGTGTTTTGCCTGCCTGTATGTTTGTTGTGTACCACTTGTGGTTCCTGAAGAGGCCAGAAGATGGCATCAGATCCCCAGGAACTGTAGTTGCTGATGGTTGAGAACTACCTGGTGAGTGGGTGAGTGATGGGAACGAACATAGACCCTGTGGGAGAGCAGTCAGTGCACTTAACTCTTGTGCCATCTCTCCAGGCGCAATTGTTGATTGCTGAGGATTTGGGTGCTCCCTTATATTTTCCATCTGAGGTAGAGGCTTCTGCATCCTGGTGCTGGCTCTGCTACCTGAGTAAGACTTTTAAGGAAGCTGATTACTGTCAATATATCATAAGAAGGCCATAAGGTGGGGAGGGTCAAGGGTTTGTTTTCCTGTTGCTTAGTACATGGCTTGGCAGTACTTAAAAAGCCCTGTTTCTTCAGTGTAACGGATCCTGCTAGTGCATTCCCTGATGTCTGTCTCTCAGATCAGCTTACCTGGTACTGAGTTTCTGTTTCTGCCTTGTATGGCTTTGCCTGAAGACTCACATCCCTGGACCCTAGGTAAAGATGGACATGTGAAGAATGAAAAACCCAGCTGTGCTGGTCCCCAGATCTTCCAAACTTTTAAGAATACTACGTGCTTTGTAGCTCCTTGCATGAGCAGCTGATGCTGGGGTGTCACCCGAAGTCACAGCCTTACACGGTTCTTCTGCCACCCTCTTCCCACCTTCTCTTGGGAATGCTTCCTTTACAAATAAGTCCTACCCACCCCCTGACTTCAGAGGCTGTTTCCAGAAGGAGCTACTGTGGAGCAAAGCTTCTGGGCCCAAACTTAAGAAACCCTGAGAGCTTTGTCTCTGGATTTTTCTTTCCTCCTCTTCTCCTTCTTTTTTAAAAATTGGTTCTTCCTGTAAAATCAGGTTTCCTTAGCAACTGTAGCCATCACTATAGCAACTATGAGATATGGTTACCAAGGCAAACTAGACTTTCTGCAAAGAGAACCCCACTCATCACTTGTCTTTGTGCCTTTTTGCTTCAGCTCCCCACTTTTTCATTCCATGGCAGTTTGTGCATGGGCTATTGGGTTCTTCACTTCTCTTAAAATGGCTGCTTTCAACGAGACTTGCAGGAAGTCAATCAAGCATGTTCTGTACTGCTGAGGAGGCTGAGCTCCTTGTACTCAGGCTAGAACCAAGAGCATAACACTCACAGATACTTTGACCTCTGCAATGAGGCTAAGATGTAAAATGGAACCTCCATGTCCCCAGGGCCAGTCACTCTGACCATCACTCCCAAAGTGTCCAGGAGACGATGGGGAAGTGGTGGGCTGGTGCAGTCTAGCCCTGTTAACATATGATGCTTTACTGTAATTTCAAGATGTTTCTGTGGGAGATACAGATTTTCTCCAAAAAACACTTGATTTTTCCACATATATGATATACTTTCAAGTCAAAAGGATTATACAAAAAAAAAAAAAAAACAGCTAGAAGCTTTACATAAGTTGCTGTCGTCTCCTTATGGATGCTTGAGTTTGTTTTCTTCTGAGCTTCTGTCCCTTTGTCTTCAGGCTGACACTGGTTTGGGTGATGGGGAGGCCTGGTAGATGGGGAGGTACCCTCTTGCCTCTCTGCCTTGCAGCCTACTGCCTTCTATAAAGATCAGTGTGTGTGTGTGTGGGGGGGGTCAAGGCTGAGAGAATGGAAGTACCTTGCTGACTTTCTTTTTAAAAAGCAACTCGCCACACAAAATCCTCTATTATTTTAAAAAGCCTTTCTTTTTCCTGTTCTGCTGTTTCCATGGAAATGGAGCTAGTCACCAACCTTTAAGTCAATGGCTGCAACAGTTGAATGCTGCTTTTTGTTCTTTTCTCCATGGAAGGAAAATGCCTTGATTTCTATTTGTCATCTTTGTTAATGGACAAGGTGCTGTCATTGTGAAGTCTCCCCAGTCAGACACCTGTCGTGAATGTGTCCAGCAGAGAGAATTGCATCTGTTTTCAAAAGAAAGACCCTCTTCTTCTTCACTGCTATTGAGTCCATGAATTGGTGCCTCTAGGGAGCAGCAGGAGTTGGGTAAGGCAGATTGGATCCAGTTTTGCTACTGGAGACTCAGGAATGGAGATGTACCCTTGCTCCACATCAAACTAAGAGTGTTCTCTCAGGGAAACAGTAACTCAGAGTTGGCCCATATCCCAGCAGAGGAGATAGGTGCTGGTGTTCTGTGTACTAATGGTCCTATACTTGGACCCCTTTCATTCCTTTCCATGATGCTGTGTTTCCATCCTCCAGCTTTGCAGATGTCACCATCAGTGACAGGCATCATCCAGAGGCCACAAATATCATCTCACCTGTATGTATAAGACCTTCATTCTAATAGTCCTATCCATATTGTGACTGGAGTTTTAGGGCAAAGGCCCATGCTCCAGTAGCTCCAACGGGTTAAGCCTAACCACCAATCCAGTATGTCTGAGATGAGTGTTGATGAATCAAAGAAAGATCATTTAATCAACATGTGCATTGAGAAGAACAGATAGAGGGTTCCTGTAACTCCAAGTTTGTGTTTGGCATACTGACATGACCTCTATGTTTCAATGGAGGAAGAATTGGGGTAGTAGGCAGGAGGTGTACAGTTAAGCAGTCCTGCTCAAGGTGTAGCCTGATTGATCAATATCTTGAGTTATGGCTCTAAAAGTTGGTCACAAGAAGCCCTTACCACTATTATTGCTTGAGGGGCTCAATCTCGTTCTTTTAAGATGATCATTCCTGTTCCAGGATGTAACCTCACCATTGCAGATAACTGTCCTCAGTTCAGAGTGTTCATGATGGGGGTCTGACCTCTGAGGCTCTGTTGTTCCTGTAATCTAAGGTGACTGCCAATTAGTATTTTGATTCACTTTTCTGCCTTTAGCCTCAAAAGGAAATGAGACAGGTTGAGTAGACAGGTACTTCTTGTGTGATGAACAAACATATACACAGGCAAGCATGAGTCTGATCCAAAGTAAGAGAGACAGACAATAAGTGAAAGCAGAGACACCAAACATTCATTCTGCTTTGACTCACTTTTGGCCCTAGATTACTTTTCTGTTGCTGTGATAAAACACTTGACCATGACAACTACCTGAATAAAGAGTTTATTTGGCTTATAGTTACAGAGGGATACAAATCCATCACAGCAGAGAAATTTATCAATGAATGGCAGGCATGATAGCTGGAACAGGAAACTGAGAGCTCACATTCTCAACCACAAGCATGAAATGAAATGAGTGAGCGAAAGCTTTAAACTTCAGTGATATACTTCCTACAGCGAGACCATGCCTTCTAAACCTCCCCAAACAACACCATTAACTGGGAACGAAGGGTTCAAATCCCTGAGCCTACAGGGTTATTTCTCATTCAAACTACCACAGGACCCAAATGAGGAGTCAATTCCCTTTTTTTAATAACAAAAGTACCTTCTAAGTGTTTATTATTAATATAATATCTGGAAAGAAGGAATGCTTCACAGACCTTGGGAAGAATCTGAACAGATAGGCCTTGCTGAGTTTGATGGATCTTGTCTACTTGACAGGCTCTAGAGTCACCAAAGAAAAGCCTCTGGTCATGTGTCTTAGTTACGGCTTCTATTGCTGTGGTAAATAAACAAAAGCAACTAGGAGGAGTTTATTTCATCTTACAGCTTGTAGTCCATTATGCAGGGAAGTCAGGAGGCAAGAACTGATGCAGAGGCCATGGAGGAGTTCTTACTTGCTTGCTCCTCATGGCTCATTCAGCCTGTTATACCATCCAGGACCACTCACTCAGGAGTGGCATCACACATCAACCACTATGGCTCATGTACATCATTCATCAGTTAGGAAAATGTACTACAGACTTGTTCAGGGGTGGGGACATTTTCTTAATTGAGGTTCCTTCTTCGAAAATGACTGTAGCTTATATCAAGTTGACCTAAAAACTAACTAGCACAGTATGCACATGGAGGATTATCTAGATTAGGTTAACTGATATGGGAAGATCCAGCCTAAATTTGGGTGGCCCCATGCTCTGTGCTAGATTGGATAAAATAAAAGAAGGGTAACTGGACATCAGTGTTCATCATGGTCTGCTTCCTGACATGAATGCAGTGTGACTGGATCCCTTGTGCTCCTGCCACTGCCTTTCCTGTCATGATGGACTGTATCCCCTGGAACTGTAAGCCAAAACAAACTCTTCCTTCCTTAAATTGCTCTTGTTAGGTATTTTGTCACATTAGTGAGACAAGTGACTAATACACTTGGTTTTCTCTCTTGGTCTGTTGCTGTCAAATCCCCCTTTAGGACTGATTATATTTCTAGACAGCTAGCTATCCATGCTTCATCAAATTGGGCATAAAAATAGGTCTTTATGTCTTCAAACTGAATGGTTCTATGTTATGTAAGTTACCATAAAATGAACTTATTACACTTTCCTATTGTTAGCCCGTCTTTTGTTATAGGGGTGTCTGCCTTTTAAGATAGTCAAGAAGGAGCTCACCTTTCTTTTTTATTCCTATAATACTACTAGTATGCTAGTAAATGTCTAACAATTGACTTCTTAAAAATTCTCTGACATCCTGGTTTGTAACAGTGATCATTTTCTATGGTGTAAATACATCCACTGTTGCTGATTTCAAGCTACCAATGTGAAATTACTGAATTCGTAGTTGGAAATTATGTTAAGAAGGCCTGGGATTTATACTGGAATTCTTGTCATAACAGGGCAGATAAGCAATGGCATAGATATGAGAATACAAGATCCAAGTCACTTGTCCCCAAAATCAGCTCTGTCATTTGTGCAACAGATCTCCTTGGGAGAGATCTCAGGGTGAAATTATACTGTTGCCCAGATTTCTTCCCTTCCTTCCTTCTCCTCTTTGTGGTAATATTTTATTTGTACTTTAATAAAGTTTGCCTGGAAATCAGAGGAAATAGCAAGCCATTTTAAGTAAACATAGAAGTCAGGCAGTGGTAGCACACACCCTTAATCCTATCACTTAGCAGACAGGGTCTCTGTATGTTCAAGGCCATACTAGGGAGCAGAGCCAAGCATGGTGACACACACCTTTAATCCCAATACCAACCATAGGGACCTGGAGGTCTGTACAGACAGGCAGTGACAAGGAAGTGAGGTAGCTGGGCTAAGATAGCCAATGAGAGAGCAGAACAGCAAGGCAAAAAAGGCATAGGTAAGACAAGAAGTAGCTCGCATTTGGAAGCTGCAGAGCTGGTGAGGTAAGGTTGGCTGGTGGCTATTCCTATTTTCCTGATCTCTATAAACACAGAGCCTATATTTGGCTCTGTGTTTTTTTTTATTTAATAAGACCATTTAGAAATTTGTCTGCACCACTTTGCAGTTGTTTATTTATTTTTATTATATTTCCTCCCTCTTCCCTTTCTTTTTCTGCTTCCTCCATAGCTTACTCAGGGTTACTCTTTTGTAAGCACTTCTCTAATTAGCAACTTGCACATAATTCCTTATCTCATTGTCTGCTTCTAAGACAAATTGAGAAGATAGCTGGCTCCATGTATACTTTTATGGGTAGAGAGAGCCTACTTTTCATTTTTTAAAATGTACATAGTGATGAAGGTCCTGGAGTGGATCTACTATTATTTTTTACTAAATGGACATGTCAAACTGCCTTCTAAATATTTACATTTATTTCCATAGATTAATTCTGGTATCATCCTTGGTCAGAGCATCACCTTTCAGCTGTGTGCAATGATTAATGCATAAAATATAACTGGTCAAACTATTGAGTGCTCATCCCTAAACAGACCTTATATTTGACCCCATATAATAAATTATGTAAGAGATATAGGATGAGAGGAGTGCTGTGTAAGGCTGTTTTCTGGATATGATGTGGCTGTTGGAACCATGAACATATAGCAGCTGTGGTTACTTGCATAAGAACTTCAAAAGACTGGGCCCATCAGCAGTTCATGACAGATGGGGAAAGGGTTCATGAAGCCCTACTTGTAGATAAGGAAAACTTGGCAATAAGTGGTTGCTGGGGAGGGGTATTAATTTTCTTTAGTGGCGTAGTCACTGATAGCTTATCCATGCTATAGTAAATAATGCTGCATCCATGCTCATTACAAGAAATTTTTATTACATTCAGTGGATCACAATAAGGACATGTGCTGTTGGCCATGTCAGAGGAGCAGCAGATGGCAAATTGACTTCAGGGAATCGGTCCACCAGGAAATAAAACCCTGGTGGGTAAACCTTGGATAAGCAAGGCCCAAAGACCACAGACTCAAGAATGTCTTTGGCTTCTGCTGTGCCTTCACATGTTTGCTGCTGCCATCTTTCTCTGGTATCTGGCATGGTATGAATGGGTGTGGGGAGATTCCCCACTACCTGTAATGTAGTGTGTTTATCTCATGGAAATATCCTATACTACTGGACATTTTTTACCTGTGGATTATTATAAAGATGATTTCTTCCTAAGCTGTACTATCTAATTGTATCTAATTGATAATAATATTAATTTAAGTAGAGTTTTGATGACAAAAAATAAAACAAAGTGTCACACAGCAAGAACACATGAGTTTCTATTGAGGAGCCATACAGACTGTGTCTTAGGTTAATGATTAAGAAGAACAGTTGGGCTCTAGTAGCCCAGCTAGCTTAAATTCTATTAACCTTAATGTTAGGAGAATATATTCACAGATTTTTGGAGTTCATCATAGCTGAAACAAAGCTTTGAAAGTAACTTAAAATTAGACTAAGATGTTTTTGTCCAATAGCTTTGAGGTGAAAAACCCAAGAAGACAATCTAAAGTTTTAGAAAAGCACATAGTTCAAGGAGGAACTTGTTAAGGTCAGGGAACAAGAACAAAGCAGCCCAATTATCATTAGCTGATGTGCCTTTCTTGCTAGAACTGATTGACAACCAAAGGTGATGATTAATTCCTTGTGTCCATTTCTGCCCTCAACCTCCTGATGTAAGAAACTATTGAGGAGTGGGTATGCACCCTAAGCATTTAAAGTAGAGCTGATGGATTCTTTTTCATATGTGAAAGTTTAGATTTATGATTCTTTTAAGATTTCTTGTAAGATTACCTTTTGAGATAAGTAAGAAAGTGATTGGTCCTTTCTTTGTAACTGTAAAACTCAGTCTGCCAGTAAAAGAATATTTTGCTTGCTTACATACTGTTAATCTATAACAAGTTGCCTGGGTATGAATGTATGTGCATTTGTGGGATAATTTGTTTTTCATTATAATATGTAAAATGTTTAATCATGTAAGGGATATTGAAAACATGCTGTTTTTTACTTGTATTTATTGTAATCATTCACTTGAAAAACAGAATGTACCCACATTGTAATTTTTATATTGTCTGAAAGATTTTGCTGGGGTATCTAAGCTGTAAGGGAAAGAATAAAAATAGAGTTAAAATGAGTTAGAAGGAAAACATCAAGAATGAGAGAGTTAGAAGGAAAACATCAAGAATGAGAGAATTAGGAGGAAGACATTAAGGAAGGAGAAGGAAAATATAAAGACTGAGAGAATAAGAAAGAATAAAGATAGAGTTAGATGGAATTAGAAGGAAACCATCAAGAATAAAGAGAGTTAGAAGGAAACCATCAAGAATGAGGGGAGGAAATCACCAGGAAAATGAAGAATAGAGAATATGAAAGAAGAATAAAGAAAAGGTCTACAGGAAACCATCAAGAGGGTGTGTGAGTGTCTTTTCCCTTAAACCCCTCAGATAAAAAAAAAAGTAAGAGCTTTAATACCAGGAGGCCTGCTGTAAAACAGTCTCACCTAGAAATTCCTGCATAAACAAGACTTATCGACAACAGCAATATCGACAGTCATGTTAACACAGAAGGGGGGAACTTTAGTGGGGTCCCACAATAGACAGAGAACTACAAAAATATTGACAGCTGGGAGAAGGAGAACTAACTTCCCCTGGGATTGAACCCTCTTATTAGTCATTCAATACAGAGTGGTCAGCCCTGAAACCATATACACACAAACAATGAAAATGGATTCATACATATGTAACCACACACACACATATATGTAACAAATATAATCAAAGAAAACGAAAGTATCAACTTGAGAGTGGAGGGGTATGGGAGAGGTTCAAGGGAGGATAACTGGGAGGTACTGGGGGATAAAAGGGATGGGAGAAGTGGTGTAACTCTATTTCAATTAAAAAAGGTAACACCCACACATGAGAGGAAACATATGACTAAAAAATGCTCAGCCCTAAATGGAGCATATATATTTCCCCTTTCCTCCCAAGGCTCAGGTGTCATTGCAGAAAAGGAGGAAGAGTGTAAGAGCCAGAGATGGACAAGGACTCCAAGGAAACAGTGTCTTTTGGACAAAACAGGGTCTCTGCACATATGAAATCAAGTGGCAGCAACAGCATGCACAAAACTTGTACAAGCCCAAGCCAGACCAAATCCTAGCATGAAGATTGGAATTGGATACGAACCTATCCCTAGCTGTGAAGCTATTGGCAATTGTTAGGTACTTAGAGAGGGAGAGAGTTTTCCCTAAGATTATAGCCCCCTAAGAAGACTACCATGCTCCAGTGGAATACCACACATCCAAGAACAACTATGCAGCACAAATTGGTCTTGACGATTTAAAAAAATGGGACATAAAGTTGGGAGGATAGGTTCGCCCTTCCTATTCCCGCTAGTGCTCTTCTATTCCCCAAATAGTTCCCCTTCTACTTCCATGTACTTGTGTATGTGTTCCACACAAAAGGAAAATATATTTCTCTTTGAGTTTGGATCTAGAAAGAGTTGGGATGTGGACAAGGGAATCTGTGGCTGTTATGTAGAACTGAATAGTATTGTAAAATAAAATAAATAAAAGAAAAAAATCTATATGAAACTCTCAGAGAACTAATAAAAATTGTAATATATAGTGTTTTTATATGCACATGCATTATGAATTGATTTCTATTAAGTTAATACATCTACCATATCACATAATTATCATTATTTATTTAATATTGAACTTATGGAGTTTTTTTCTAATGTTACATAGGTCTATTTATCTATCTGTTTTTATAGCAGTACCAAACTATTTCAATGGCTGTAACTTTGAAAAATATTTTGATGTTAGGAAGTATGATACATTCAGGTTTGTTTTTATTTAAGATTGCTTTTGACTATTTTGGATCTTTGTTGTTCCATGTGGATTTGAATATTTTTCCTATTTCAATGAAAAGTGTCATTGCAATTTTTATTCAGATTGTACCAAATCCTTTGCTTTGGGCAAACCTTGCCATCTATGAGGATGATATTCTGGAGAAAGTTTGAGGGCTAATTTAATGTCTGAGGAGTTAGGAAGCTGTATGTGAAGAGAAACATTTATCTAAGGAAAGGGAACTTAGTGAGGATGACAAAAGAAATAAGAGCAAGAATTGTCATTTACTGAGAGCTTACTATAGTTTGAACATATGCTCAGTGCTTTGCTATCATTATTCATAATATGTTTACTTAACAAGTATCTGCTGTGCACTTAGTTTGTGACAGGCATTGGTCTGAGCACTAGCAGTAGCATTAGTAAAAAAATTATTTTGGGGATGCAACTCAACTCACAGGTGGTATAATATTAATATTTACACAGGTAGATGTCTTTTCTGATAAGGTAAATTTTGTATATAAAGCTGGATAGACAGAAAAGATAATTTAGAGTGAGTCGTGTGGCTATCAGAAGAAATAAGAAGTGTGGAGGCCCAAAGTCAGGAACAGGCTTCGTAGACACCAAGAGTATCAAAGAAGCTTGTGCTTCTAGAATAGAACAAACAAAACCAAAGTAGTAGAGACATTAGAAAGGTAGCAAAGGGCCAGGTTCTGTAGGGCCTGATATAGACCATTGAAGTCTTTGGCTTTGACTCTGAGTGAACTGGGGACCATTAGAAGGCTCTAAACAGATAATGGCTGTTTGAGCCATGACTTAAGAAGGATACCTCTGCATTACTATCCCTGATCTCATGCTCTACTATAGAGCTAAAATAATAAAAACAGCTTGGTATTGGCATAAAAAGCAGACATGTTGATCAATGGAATCAAATGAAGGACGCTGACATTAATCCACACACCTACAAACACCTGATTTTTGACAAAGAAGCCAGAATTATACAGTGGAAAAAAGAAAGTATCTTCAACAAATGGTGCTGGCATAAATTCTTCTACATGTGGAAGAATGAAAATAGATCAGTATCTATGGCCATGCACAAAACTCAACTCCAGGTTGATCAAAGACCTCGACATAAATCCAGTAATACTGAACCAGATAGAAGAGAAAGTAGGAAGTAGCCTTGAATGCATTGGCACAGGAGACTACTTTCTAAATATAACACCAGTAGAATAGACACCAAAATTAACAATTAATAAATGGGTCCTCCTGAAACTGAGAGGCTTCTGTAAGGCGAAGGACATGGTCAATAAAACAAAAAGGCAGCCTATAGAATGGGAAAAGATCTTTACCAACCCCACATCTGACAGAGGGTTAATATCCAAAATATATAAAGATCACAAGAAACTAGATAGCAAAATATCAAATAATCTAATTAAAAAATGGGCTATAGAGCTAAACAGAGAATTCTCAGCAGGAGAATCTCAAATGGCTGAAAGACATTTAAGGAAATATTCAACATCCTTAGCCGTCAGGGAAATGCAAATCAAAACAACTCTGAGATACTATCTTACGCCTGTCAGATAAGATCAAAGACACAGATGACAGCTTATGTTAGAGAGGATGTGGAGAAGGGAACACTCCTCCATTGCTGGTGGGAATGCATTCTTGTACAGCCACTCTAGAAATCAGTATGGCAATATCTCAGAAAATTGGGAATCAACCTACCTCAAGACCCAGCAATACCACTCCTGGGCATATACCCAAAAGATGCTCAACCACACTACAAGGACATTTGCTCAACTATGTTCATAGCAGCATTATTCATAATAGCCAGCACCTGGAAATAATTTAGATACCCTTCAACCAAATAATAGATAAAGAAAATGCGGTACATTTATACAATGGAATATTACACAGTGGTGATAAACAATGTCATCATGAAATTTGTAGGCAAATGGATGGAACTAGAAAAAAATCATCTTGAGTGAGGTAACCCAGACCCAGAAATACAAACACAGCATGTACTCATTTATAAGTGAATATTAGACACAAAGCAAAGGATAATAAGGCTATGATATACAACCCCAGAGAAGCTAGATAAAGAGGACACTAAGAGGGACACACATGGATCACTCCAGAAAGGGGAAAGGGTTAAGATCTCCTGGGTAAACTGGGAGTGAGGAATAGAGGGAAGTGGGTGGGAGGTGGGAACATGAGGTCTCAAAATGGCTGAGTTGGGGGAGAGCAATAAAAGAGATATCTTGACAGAATGTACCATTAAGGGGACGGGGAGAAATCTTCATCTAGGGAAAACCCTAGGAACTCACAAGATTTTCCCCAGCTAAGACTCATAGCAATGGTGGAGAGGGTACTTGAACTAGTCTTCCCTTGCACCAAGATTGGTGTCTACCCCAATTGTCATCATATAACCTACATCTAGTGACTGATGGAAGCAGATGTAGAGACCCACAGCCAAGCACTTGGCCAAGATCCTGGAGTTCAGTTGATAGGAGGGAGGAAGGATTATAGGAGCAGAGGGGGTCAGGATCATGGTGGGAAAAACCACAGCGATAGCTGACCAAGCTAGTAGGATTTCATGGACTCTGGACTACCAGCTGAGGATCCTGCATGGGACTGAACTAGGCCCTCTGAATGTGGGTGAAAGTTGTGTGGCTTGATGTGCTTGTGGGTCCCCTGGCAATGGGACCAGGACTTATCCCAGGTACAGGAACTGGCTTTTTAGAGCCCATTCCCTATGGTGTGATGCCTTACTAAGCCTTGATGTAGGGGAGAGGGACTAGGTCTGGCCCCAATTTGGTATGCCAGCCTGTATTGACTACCCAAGGGAGGCCTTACCCTCTATGAGGAGGGTTGGGGGTGGGATTGGGAGAGGTAGGGAGAGCAGGAGAAGGGGAGAGAGGAGGAACAGGGGTTGGTATGTAAAAGGAAAGAAAAATTTAAATAAAAAATGAAAAAACAAAACCAAACAAACAAAAACAGAAAGATGCCTCTGAATTTTTTTCAATAGGAAAAAAACCTAAGCATGGAGATCAGTGAGGAGGCCAGGCCAAGAATCTAGATGACAGATGGTGCTAGCTTGGCCAGAGTGGCAGCTGGGAAGGGGAAAGGAAGTTGATGAATTCTGGGCTTCATTTGAAGACAGAGACAGAACCTGCTTACTTAATTGTCTCAGCAGCATGAGAAAATAAGACAAATCCTGATTTTTAGAAAAAAGTAAGCCACTACACAGGAAGGTTAGCAAACATTCCCAGAGCCACACAATTGCTGGCAGAATGAAGTGAGGTGCATACTAGCTCTGTCTAACAGCCTTACCAGTGACCCATGAGGCTTTGTATCCCCTTTATTTCATCCTATTTCATGCCTAAGGCTAGGAGCACAGCCAGTGTGCAAAGGACCCTGTAATGGGTGAAAATCCCCACAAAGACATGGCCATTTAATATAACTCTTAGAACCTGTGAATATGGTCTTATTTGGAAAAATGGTTTTAGCTGATATAATTGTGGATCCCAAAGACAGGAAGGTTATCTTGGGTTCTACAGGTTTGCCCTAAATCCAGTGCCAAGTGCCCTTA
The DNA here is from genome assembly GCF_004664715.2 of Peromyscus leucopus. NCBI lineage: Eukaryota > Metazoa > Chordata > Mammalia > Rodentia > Cricetidae > Peromyscus > Peromyscus leucopus. The sequence goes on along the minus strand of NC_051083.1, from coordinate 7,569,496 downwards.
TAAAAGCAGAGGAGAAGGGAAGACTGTGGGAAGACAGAAGGCGAAGATTGGAGTAATGCAAAAGACTAGGATCAGATTTTCATCTAGAACCTTCAGAGGGAGATGATCCCATACACACTTTGCTTTCAGACTTCTGACATCTGGACTGTGGGATAATAATGTTTATTGTTTTTGTTTTTGAGACAGGGTTTCTTTGTGTAGTCCTGGCTGTTTTGGAAGTATCTCTGTAGACCAGAATGGCCTCAGACTCACAGAGATCCACCTGCCTCTGCCTCCTAAGTATTGGGATTAAAGGCATGTACCACCATTGCCCAGTAGATTTTGTTATTTTAAGTTGCCAAGTTTGTGGCAGTTCATTAGGACAGCCCCAACATGTTAATAACTGAGTCAGCTAAGTAATGAAGCTCTCTTCAGTTTCATGAGAATAAGCTGGGGGCAAACAGGCCCATCTCAACTCCTGGAACTTCATCTCATTTCCACATTACAGGGGGACAAGTCATTCCTGGTTGGGCCCTGGGGAAGAATCATTTCCATAATGAGGCTGGTGAGATGACTCGGGCTAAAAGTGCTTCTGTTAAGCCTGAGGAGCTGAGTTTAATTCTCAGAATCCATACGGTGGAAGGAGAGAATCAACTTTGGCAAATTCTCATCTGCCCCTAGCAAATGTGTTGTGGCACCCATGCTCTCTTTCTCCCCCAAAATATAAATAAATGAACAAATGTAAAAATTATTAAGTTTCACATGATTGAAGTCTTTGCAGGGCTGAAGAACATAGCACATCAGCTTTGTCAGTCAAGGCTGGGGACAGATGGATATCCTCAGAAGGAAAAAAATCCAATGGAATTAATGTCAAAGGAATCCTTCTGAGGATATTTAAATATCAAGTTGTTACCCAGTCACTTTAAGCCTTTTGTTTCTGGAATACATGTGAATGACATATATTAGTCCATTTAATTATTCTTTTTGAGTTTAGGCAAATTAACTTAAATTTAAATGAGAAGATTTTTTAATAGACTTTCATCTCCTGAGTGCCATTCATGTGAGCCTCTCATGTCTGTGACTGTGGTGAGGGTAAAGTCTCAGATTTCCTATGCTGTGCTAAACTTCAAACTCATAAAAAGCGCTGATAGCTCATTCCTTAAAAGGTTTCTGAAGGCTGTTATACTTCAGTTTGGCTGAATATTTGGGAGGAAAGCAGGTTTTCAGCTAAGATGCCATCATGAGACAGATTGGAGTAGCCTTCTGCTACTTGTGAAGAAATGAAAGCTCTATGAGACTGGGCAAGGGGCAGTGTGATGGCTTGAAAACATGTCTGGAAATTCTTTAACTTTCCTCCTGTTGAGAGCAGGCTGTGTCCTGCTTTAAGGGCAAGTACATTTTAGAGCATTTGGTTCCATTTTACATGCATAAACTTAGATAGGGAAACTCTGCACCTTGTGTGCATGTAGACACACCACATGTCAAACACCACTAGGACAGACTGAAAACTAACATTTCTATAAATGAAAACGTAACATTGTATCAACAAACCAAAGTAGATTGTACCCTATGAACACAAGAATTTATCAAGCACACCAGACTGAGGAAGTGTGTGGTGTCCTTATCTGGACCCTGTAAAGAAGTGGACATCAGAAACAATTGTAAAACTTCTTAGTCCTAATGAGCTCTCATTATCATTGTATGTAATTGGATTTTTCTTTGGACTGCCAGCTCACAATAAATGACATGGAGACTTGTTATTAATTATGAAAGCTCAGCCTATAGCTTAGGCTTGCTCCTAACTATCTCTTATAACTTAAATTACCCATTTCTATTCATCAACATGCTGCCACATAGCTTGTGGCTTTTACCTCTTCTCCTGCATGTCTTGCTTCCTCTGCATCCAGCTGGCAACATGCCTTTCTTCTTCCCTGAGACCTCTCTGGCCCCAGAAGTCTCATCTAACCTCTTTCTGCCTAGCTATTGGCCATTCATCTCTTTATTAAACCAACCACAGTGGCACATCTTCCACAACAACTGTATTTCTTTTTAAACTAAGGAAACAACAACAAGTCTCCAAGATATTTTGGATTAGTATAAATTTTTGTATGAAGATAAAAATTTAAGCTTATCTTTGCTACAACATACTATATATGTGATTCAAATCTGGTTTAGAATGTATTGTATATGATGATAAAATGTTAAGGTTATAAAGGTTTACTCAGATTAATAAAAGCTGATTTAAGATGTATATCTAACTACATACATATTTGCGATCTGTTCAATACCAAGCTGCTAGAAATTTTAGATAAGTAACAACATATGTTTGATAAATAAGGTATATTTGATAAATAAGATTTATAAACTTCTAAGCTTCACAGTAATATTTTTCTAGCCTCTTTGTCTTTGCTCACTTTGTTAAGCTTTAGCTATTTGGAGAAACAGAGTCATCCAAACAACCTGAACTATGATATTCTATAATGTTACACTATAAAAGATCAGTAAATTTCCCAGTCTCTCTGTGGACTAAAGTTTATTGCATTTATGGTTTATTTTGATGCTAAAAGATCTTCAACTCAAAATTTTAAGACTCAAAATTAACAGGGATAAAGCTATAAAATCCTGATCTTATAAAAGCTAATAACTTACTGTGAACTACACTTTAGCCATGCCAAGTACAAATATAATTAATTACAGGAATAAGATTTATATAGCCTTTGGTATATATTTTCAAGGTTAAGTCTAAAACAAGTAACTGGAAACAAGCAAATTTTGCTTAGTTTAGATATAATTAATAAATAATGGTCCTCAAAACTTTTCAGAGATCTACTGAATATGGCATTTAAAAATGTTTAAAGGAAAAAGCTTACTATGACAGACAGAGACCCCCCAGCTGCTAAAACAGTGACCCCAAAGTCTTCAAAGAAAATGATGTGGCACAAAAGAATTCCTCCTGGAGTTTGCTTTCAATGTAGCGAAGCCAGCCATTGGATGAAAAACTGCCCTTCACCTCACCTTATTCCAGGACCCTGTCCAAACTGTGGACAAACAGGACACTGGGGAGTTGATTGTTGCCCTACTTTGCATAGGTTGGTCCCCCAAGTTCGTACTCCACAGAAAAGTCTGTTGGATCTTCTGGACCTGGTGGCTAAAGACTAATGCTGCTCTGGGACTTCCGCCCCCACGAAATCAATATTACCAAGGAAAAACCTAGGCTGATTGTCCAGGTAGCTGGTAAGTCTTTGTCATTTTTAATAGATATGGAGCTACTTGGTCTGTACTTTCTGCTTTCGCAGGTGAAATTCACCCTTCTCAGATTTCTGATGGTGTTGACAACTAAGCTAGTGATAGCTTTGTCAGTTTAATAGCAGCAACCAAGGCTTTACCTCCTTTCTCACTTTCCTTCATATGTAAAAATTAGGCCTCAGGTCTTACTTTCCTAGAGTTACTAGTAGGTCTAGATGCAGTTTACCTTGCTACCAGACTCTAAAAAGAGATAAACTCACAAAACAGATTTCAATGTAACTTTTTTACTGTTCATTTATTTAAAGGAACCCACTTTACAATCACTGCTCTCAGTAGTCAATCACCTGTGTCTCATGGTAAATGATTGGATAGAAAAAAGTGTAAAGTTTATGTAAGGTCTGAGGTTATGAAAGCTTAAGTAAGTTGTAAGAGTCTAAAAAGTGTTTTATGATATGTGGCTGCTGACACTGAGTTGCTGAAGGTGGTCTGGGAGAGTACCTGGTTACGAGTTATAAAGTCCTAAGAAAGTGTCTTAAGGTGTGTAAATGTAATTTGCAAAGGTGTAAGAAAGTGATTTAGGATATATGTAAAAAAATGGAAAATGTTTCAGATTTCTTTCCCTCTCTATGCTATTGTTATATTTAGACTTCAAAAATTTAGAGTTTTAACATTAATCAATGGAGTTCTGATAAACTAGCTCTGGTGAGCACTGACTGCTATTATCATAGTCATAAGTTCAAGTTTTTAAATTTCCTTTGGATGTCTTCTAAGTATAAACTTAAAAGTGCTTCTTATTATGCTAAAAACCTCTGTATAATCTATATACACCAGGTCTTCTGGATAGAGGAAAGAATATTCATGCTTTTAACCCAAAATCATTTTGGGTCCCCAAGCTTTTACGATGACTCAAAGGTGGGGGTCTATTGCCTTGTTTACAATGTGGATTTTAGTACAGATTACAAACAATGGTAATACTAACATATCTAAAACTTATCTCTTTTTGTAAGCTCCAAGGAATCGACCTGGATCCACCTCTCACAAGTAAATCAGACTCACAAGTACTCCTGTCAACCAACAGCCTACATTTTCTTGTCTATCACTTATTCCTGAGGATGGGATGGGATCTCTACCTCTTCCCTGGCCTTGGAACTCCCCTCCCCCAACTGCCAGGACCATGGGCCTAAAAGTTTCAAATGTACACCTAACTTTACCTTCTGTTCCCACAACTCACCAGCTCCAGATGTTCCCTCAAAATCTGCATCTCTGACAGCTTCAAAGTCACTAGCCCCAGGTGGTCCAGCTTCACAAATGCACCTGCACTTTCCTAGCCCCAGATGGTGCTGCAGAGCCTGGACAGTGAGTGAAACAGCCTGTTCTTCCTGGATGTGACCAGCATCCCAGCTTTCTTGGGTCCCCAAAGATGTTGACACTAACAAAATGCAAGAAGCAGTCTAAAGAGCATGGTGCCCTCATTCCTGCCTCACCAGTCATCCTCTCTTATTTCCTCACCTTTTATAGTAAATAAGAGGGAGGAATGTTGGAAAACTGAGAACCACCCACATTCTAGAAAGAGGTACTCCTCCAGACCACCTTCAGCAACTCAGTGTCAGCAGCTACATCATCATCAGCTACCAAATTTGACACATTTCCACTGTCTACACGAGTGGCATACCCTTTACAAAGCCCATGCCTTCATAGGCTGCTCTCTCTCTCCTTTTTCATCCTTGCTCAGAGGCAGCCTTTTGTGCTCATTCCCTCCCCTGGCCAATAAAACTCTTGTGTGAGGTCTGTTGCACAGTGTGATCTTTGTGGCATTTCTTGAACCTCCAACCAATTCAAAACTCTAATACTACCCCCAGTGACATATTTCCTCCAACAAGGCCACACCTCCTCATCCTTCTCAGACTGGTACCACCAACTAGGTACCAGGCATTCAAACTGCATGAGCCTATGGGGACCATTCTCATTCAAACAACAAGTAGAAAGGGAAGAGATTATATTTTAAGGGGTCAGCAGAACTTCCTCTCTACATCATATTCTTTCAGGTTTGCAAAGTTCTAGAGTTACAGGGTTATGGAGGCCTGCACCAAGGCTTAGAAAGCAATGTGTGGAAGGATCAGATTACCTTTAAGCAGTACCCCTGAGAGGCAATTGGATGAAGTTGTGAAGATGAAACTAAGCTGAAATGGAGACCATGGAGTGCTGGAGATGCCATGATAAAGGAACATCTGCTAAGAATAGCTGTACATACAGAGTAAATAGAACCAATCAAAGAAAGGGGTTGAGTGTGCTTCAGGTGGCAAAGGTGGAGGGATTAGGTTCCCAAGGATTTCTGAGCCTGAATGATCCCATTATGTGTCTCAGATGATAGATCTGGTGTTTTTCTTGTTTGGTTTCCAGTCCCCATTCCCCCAATTTGGGATATGAATGTTTACTCTGTGCATTATGTATTAGAAGTATGTAACTGTATTTTTATTTTGTAAGTGTTCACAGTTAACAGATTGCCTGAGGAGTCTCAGTAGAGACTCTGCACTTAGACTTTTGAACAGTTTTGGAACTGTAAGAGTTGGTGACGCTTAGAGATGCACTAAATGCATTTTGCACAATGAGATGGACATGAGACTTTAGGACACAGAAGTAGAAGCTTATGATTTAAAGTGATGTGTTTAGGTGTCAAGTTGACATATTATGACTAGTCTTCATTGTCAATTTGACTAGATTTGGAATCACTCAAGAGACCCTTTCCCTCTCTCTCTCTCTCTCTCTCTCTCTCTCTCTCTCTCTCTCTCTCTCTCTCTCTCTCTCTCTCTCTCTCTGTATTTAGGGTGCTTTCAGAGAAGTTTAACCAAACTAAGACACATCCTGAATGTGGGTGGCACGATGTCATGATTTTGAGTTCTGGACTGAGTAAAAAGGGAAAACCTGGAAGCCATCTGAACAGCAGCTTTCATCTGTCTGTGCTTCCTGACTACAGATACAATTTGACCAGCTGCCTCACACTCTTGCTGCCAGCTCTTCCTGTGATGATTGATGGCGTTTTTTCTTAAGCCATGAGCCAAAATAAGTCTTTCTTCTCTTAAGTTGCTTATATTAGATATTTTGTCACAGCAAAAAGAAAAGTAACTTCTACAGATATATCCTTCCTTACTTTTAGAGATTTACTGACCAAATAAACCAGCAATACTTCTATTTAATGTTAAGATTATGAAGAATACAAAGCTGTGTTTGTATTCTAAATACAAACTAAATTGAATGTTCTGAGAATTTTTAATATAGCAGTAATTATTGTGAAGATTTCTAAGACTTTTAGGATATTCAAATTTTATATTGCCATTACATTAATTAATTAATATATACTTCTTAAATATTTAGATAATATCTGAATAAGTTAAAATACTGAAACTTTGATAATTAAGAATACTTTAAAATTAATATGCTTTTGCCTCCTATTTCTTTTTTTATTTTTCTTTATTAAGAAATTTTCTACTCACTCCACATACCATCCCCCCTCCTCCCTCCTCCCACCCCCAGCCCTCTTTCCCAAGCCACCTGCATTCCCACATCCCCTAAATCGAGGTCTCCCATGGGGAGTCAACAGAGCCCAGCACACTGAGCCTAGGCAGGTCCAAGCCTCTTCCCACTACACCAAGGCTGTGCAAGGTGTCACACCACAGGCACCGGATTCCCAGAAGCCTGCCCATAGACCAGGGACAGATCCCGATCCCCCTGCCTGGGTGCCTCCCAAACAGTTTGAGCCAAACAACTGTCTTCTGCATCCAGAGGGCCTAGTCCAGTCACATGGGAGATCCACAGCCACCAGTTCACAGTTCATGGGCTTCCACTAGTGTGGCCAGTCATCTCTGCATGTCCTCCCATCATGATCTCGACGTCCCTCACCTGCAGAATCTCTCCTTTCTCTCATCAATTGGATTCCCGGAGCTCAGCCTGGTGCCTGGCCATGGATCTCTGCATCTGCCTCCATCAGTCACTGAACAAAGGCTCTATGATGACAGCTAGGTTATTTGCTAGGCCGGTCACCAGAGTAGACAGTTCAGGCACACTCTGGACCACTGCCAAAATACCAAGGTGAGGTCATCCTTGTGGATTCCTGAGAGCCTCCCCAGCACCCTGCCTCTTCCTATTCCCATGATGTCCTCATCTATCATGGTATCTTCCTCCTGTCCTCCCACTCTGTTCCTTTTCCAGCTTGACCCTCCCATTTCCCTATGTTTTCATCCCCTATTCCTCGCCCTCTGCCACCCCCCATACCCAGTCCACTCATGTAGATCTCATTCACTTCTCCTTCTCAGGGTCACCCATGTGTCCCTCCTAGGGTCTTTCCCTGTTAACTAGCCTCTCTGGAGCTGTGGGTTGGAATCTAGACATCCCTTCCCTCATATCTAGTATCCATTTATGAGTGAGTACATACTATGTTTCTTGTTTTGAGTCTGGGTTACCTCACTCAAGATGATATTTTCTAATTCCATCCATTTGCTTACAAATTTCATGATATCATTGTTTTTTACTGCTGAGTAGTACTCCATTGTGTATATGTGCCACATTTTCTTTATCCATTTTTCATTTCAGGGGCATCTAGGTTGTTTCCAGGTTCTGGCTATGAATAATGCTGATATAAACATAGTTGAGTATGTGTCCTTGTGGTATGATTGAGCATTCTTTGGCTATATACCCAAGAGTGGTATAACGGGGTCTTCTTGAGGAAGACTTATTCCCAATTTTCTGAGAAACCACTAAACTGATTTCCAGGGTGGCTGTACAAATTTGCATTCCCACCAACAGTGGACGAGTGTTCCCCTTGCTCCATAACCCTTTCCAACATAAGCTGTCTTCAGTGTTTTTGATCTTAGCCATTCTGAAAGGTGTAAGATGGTATCTCAGAGTTGTTTTGATTTGCATTTCCCTGATAACTAAGGATGTTGAGCAATTCCTCAAATGTCTTTCAGCCATTTGAGATTCTTCTGTTGAGAATTCTCTGTTTAACTCTGTAGCCCATTTTTTAATGGGATTGTTCAGTATTTTGAAGTCTATCTTTTTGAGTTCTTTATATAATTTGGAGATCAGCCCTCTGTCAGATGTGGAGTTGGTGAAGATCTTTTCCCATTCTGTAGGCTGTCTTTTTATCTTATTGACCATGTCCTTTGCTCTACAAAAGCTTCTCAGTTTCAGGAGGTCCCATTTATTAATTGTCGCTCTCAGTGTCTGTGCTACTGGTGTTATATTTAGGAAGTGGTCTCCTGTGCCATTTTGTTCCAGACTACTTCCTACTTTCTCTTCTATCAAGATCAGTGTAACTGGTAATATGTTGAAGTCTTTGATCCACTTGGACTTGAGTTTTGTGCATGGTGAGAGATATGCATCTATTTGCAATCTTCTGCATGTTGACATCAAGTTATGCCAGCACCATTTGTTGAAGATGCTTTCTTTTTTCCATTGTACGGTTTTGGCTTCTTTGTTGAAAATTATATGTTCATAAGTGTGCGCATTAATATCAGGGTCTTCAATTTGATTCCATTAGGCCACATGTCAGTTTTTATGCCAGTACCAAGCTGTTTTTATTACTGTAGCTCTATAGTACAGCTTGAAGTCAGGGGTCATGATGCCTCCAGAGGTTGCTTTATTATACAGGATTCTTTTAGCTGTCCTAGATTTTTTGTTTTTAACATAATACTTAACATATAAAGTTAAGTATTCTTCTTTCAAAGTCTGTGAAGAATTGTGTTGGGATTTTGATGGGGATTGCATTGAATCTGTAGATTGCTTTTGGTAAGATTGCCATTTTTACTATGTTGATTCTACCTATCCATGAGCATGGGAGATCTTTCCATTTTCTGATATCTTCTTCAATTTCTTTCTTCAGGGACTTAAAGTTCTTATCATACAGGTCTTTCTCTTGCTTAGTTAGAGTCACCCCAAGGTATTTTATATTATTTGTGCCTATTGTAAAGGATGATGTTTCTCTGATTTCTTTCTCAGCCCATTTATCATTTGTATGTAGGAGAGCTACTGATTTTTTGAGTTAATCTTGTATCCTACAACTTTACTGAAGGAGTTTATCAGCTATAGGAGTTCCCTGGTAGAATTTTTGGGGTCACTTATGTATATTATCATATTGTCTGAACATAATGAAAGCTTGACTTCTTCCTTTCCAATTTGTATCTCCTTGATCTCCTTATGTTGTCTTATTGCTCTAGCTAGAACTTCAAGTACTAGCTTGAATAAGTATGAGGAGAGTGGACAGCCTTGTCTTGTTCCTGATTTTAGTGGAATCTCTTTGAGTTTCTCTCCATTCACTTTGATGTTGGCTGTTGGCTTGCTGTAAATTGCCTTTATTATGTTTAGGTATGTTCCCTGACTTCCTGATCTCTCCAAGACCTTTATCATAAAGGTGTGTTGGATTTTGTCAAATGCCTTTTCGCCATCTAGTGAGATGATCATGTGGTTTTTTTTCTTTCAGTTTGTTTATATGGTATATTATACTGACAGACTTTTGTATGTTGGACCACCCTTGCACCACTGGGATGAAGTCTACTTGGTCATGGTGGATAATTTTTTGATGTGTTCTTGGAGTCTGTTTGCCAGTATTTTATTGAGTATTTTTGCATCAATGTTCATTAGGGCAAGTGGTTTGTAGTTCTCTTTCTTTGTTGCATCTTTTTTTGGCTTGGGAATCAGGGTAATTGTAGCCTCATAGAAGGAGTTTGGTATGGTTCCTTCTATTCCTATTGTATGGAACAATTTAAAGAGTATTGGTATGAACTCTTCTTTGAAGATCTGGTAGAATTCTGTGCTGAAACCATCTGGTCCTGGGCTTTTTTTGGTTGGGAGGCTTTTAATAACTGATTCTATTTCCTTAGGGGTTATTGGACTATTTAAATAGTTTATCTGGTCTTGATTTAACTTTGGTATATGATACCTATCCAGAAAAGTATCCATTTCTTTTAGATTTTTCAGTTTTGTGGAGTAGAGGTTTTTGAAATATGACCTGATGATCCTCAATGTTATTTGTTATGTTTCCTTTTTCATTTCTGATTTTGCTAATTTGGATGCTCTCTCTCTGCCTTTTGGTTAGTTTGGCTATTGGCTTGTCTATCTTGTTGATTTTCTCAAAGAACCAATCCTTTGTTTCATTAATTTTTGGATTGTTCTCTTTGTTTCTTTTTTACTATTTTCAGCTCTCAATTTTATTTCCTGGCATCTATTCTCCTGGGGGAGTTTGCTTCTTCTTTTTCTGGAGCTTCCAGTTGTGCTGTTAAGTCACTAGTGTGAGATTTCTCCAACTTCTTTATGTGGGCATTTAGTGCTATGAATTCCTCTCTTAGCACTGCTTTCATAGTGTCCCATAAGTTTGGGTATGTGTTATATTCATTTTCATTGATCTCTAGGAAGTCTTTAATTTTTACTCTTTATTTCTTCCTTAACCCCTTGGTGATTCAGTTGAGCATTATTCAGTTTCCATGAGATTGCATACTTTCTGTAGTTTTTGTTGTTGTTGAAATCTAACTTTAAGCTATGGTAGTCTGATAGACTGCAGGAGGTTATTCCAATTGTTTTGTGTCTGTTGAGATTTGCTTTGTGGCCAAGTATGTGGTCGATTTTAGAGAAGGTTCCATGGGGTACTGAGAAGAAGGTATATTCTTTTTTGTTAGGATGGAATGTTCTGTAGATATTAATTAATTCCATTTGAGTCATAACATCAGTTAATTCCTTTATTTCTCTGTTAAGTTTTGATTTGGGAGATCTGTCCAGTGGTGAAAGTGGGGTGTTGAGATCTCCCACTGTTAATGTGTGGGGTTTTATATGTGATTTAAACTTCAGTAATGTTTCTTTTACATATGTGGGTGCCCTTGTGTTTGGGGCATAAATATTCAGAATTGAAACTTCATCTTGGTGGATCTTTCCTGTGATGAGTATGTAATGCCCTTCTCAATCTCTTTTGATTGATTTTAGTTTGAAGTATAGTTTGTTGGATATTAGGGTGGCTACACCAGTTTGCTTAAGACTATTTCATTGGAAGACTTTTCCTAGCCTTTTATTCTTAGGTAGTGTCTATCTTTGAATTTGAGGTGTGTTTCTTGTATGCAGCAGAAAGATGGGTCCTGCTTTCATATCCATTGTTTGCCTATGTCTTTTTATAGGTGAATTAAGTCCATTGATATTAAGGGATATTAATGACCAGTGATTGTTCATTCCTGTTATTTTTTGGTGGTAGTGTGTGTGTACTTCTCTTCTTTGGGGTTTACTGCTGTGGCATTATCAATTGCCTGTGTTTTCATGGGTGTATCTGACTTCCTTAGGTTGGAATTTTCCTTCTAGTGTTTTCTGTAAGGCTGGGTTTGTGGATAAGTATTGTTTAAATCTGGTTTTGTCTTGGAATGTCTAGTTCACTCTGTCTATGATGACTGAAAGTTTTGCTGGATGTATTAGTCTAGGCTGGCATCCATGGTCTCTTAGTACCTGCATTACATCTGTCCAGGTCCTTCTGGCTTTCAAAGTCTCCATTGAGAAATCAGGTGTTTGTTCTGATGAGATTGCCTTTAAAAGTCACTTGGCCTTTTTCCTTTGCTGCTCTTAATATCCTTTCTTTATTCTGTGCGTTTAGTTGTTTAAATATTATGTGGCGAGAGAACTTTTTTTGGGTGGGGGTCTAGTCTGTTTGGTGTTCTATAGGCTTCTTGTATCTTCATAGGCATTTCCTTTTTCAAGCAGGGAAATTTTTCATCTATGATCTTGTTGAATATATTTTCTGTGCCTGTGAGTTGTTATTCTTCTCCTTCCTCTATCCCTATTATTCATAGATTTGGTCTTTTCATGGTGTCCCAAATTTCTTGGACATTTTGTGTTATGAGTTTTTTGGCTTTGGTATTTTCTTTGACTGATGAATTCATTTCCTCTATTGTATCCTCTACACCAGACATCCTCTCTTCCATCTCTTGTATTCTGTTGGTTATGCTTGCATCTGTGTTTCCTGTTCATTTACTCAGATTTTCTATTTCTAGCCTTCCCTCTCTTTGTTTCTTCTTCATTGTTTCTATTTCCCTTTTCATGTCTTGTTCTCTTTCCCTCACCTTTTTCATTGCTTTTTCATGGTTTTCTTTAAGGGATTTATTGTTTCCTCCAATTTTTTTGTTTGTGTTTTTCTCTATTTCTTTATAGACTTCTTCCCATTTTTGTTTGACTTTTTCCAATTTCTTTATTGATTTCCTCCACTTTTTGTTCATCTTTTCCTCAATTTCATTTTTCATTTTTTTTTCTTGAATGGCCTTTAGTATCTTCATGATGCTATTCTTAAGGTTGCTTTCTCCTGCTTCTTCCACCTTGTAATGTTCAGGTCTTTCTGTTGGAGGAGGGCTAGGTTCTGGTGATGCTGTATTGCTCTTTATGTTGTATGTACTTCTGCCTTGTCGTCTGTCCATCTTCTCCTCTAATATGTATAAGAGGTGCTTGTGTCTGAGCGAGTTGCTGTTGGTCCATTCTGTGTTTGTTGTGTGTCAGGGTGCTCTTTTGGGTCTAATCTTAGCTTTGGTCTAACTGGGGCAGGCAGCTTCTGTGTCTCTGAGAGCTGCTCTTGGGTCAACCCAAGCTAGTTGATTTTGTGACTCACAGATTTGTTCTTGGTCTTATCAGGGCTCTTGGTCCAGTCAGAGCTGACAGATTCTGTGTTTCAGGAGGCTACTCTTGGTCCAATGAGAGGTGGTGGATTCTACTTCTCAGACAGCCTATCTCTTGAGTTTACTCTTGGTCCAATGATGGGTCTTTGTCCAATAAAGCTCTCTCTTTCTCTGTGCTGGATGGGAGCTCTCTGGGCTGGATGGGAGCTCTCTCGGCCAGATATGTAGCTCTCTCCAACTTGCTTCTTAAATCCATTTGATTGTAAAGTCCTTTCCCAGCCTTTTATTCTGAGGTAGTGTCCGTCTTTGAAGTTGAGGTGTGGTTTTTGTGTGCAGCAAATGGATGGATCTTTTTTTCATATCCATTCTATTAGCCTGTGTCTTTTTATAGGTGAATTGAGACCATTGATACTGATGGGTATTAATGACCAGTTATTGCTAATTCCTGTTATTTTTTGGTGATAGTGTTGTATGTTTCCCTTTTTCGGTATTTGTTGGTATGGCACTATCTATTGCCTGTGTTTTCATGGGTGTATCTAGCTTCCTTAGGTTGGATTTTTCCTTCAAGTGCTTTCTGTAGGGCTGGATTTGTGGAGAGCTATTGTTTAAATCTGGTTTTATCATGGACTATTTTGTTTACTCTGTCTATGTTGATTTAGAGTTTTGCTGGGTACAGTAGTCTGGGTTGTCTCTTAGTATCTGCATAACGTGTGTCCAGGACCTTCTGTCTTTTAGAGTCTCCATTGAGAGGTCAGGTGTTATTCTTATGGGTCCGCCTTTATATGTTTCTTTGCCTTTTTCCTTTGCAGCTCTTAATATTTTTTATTTATTCTGTATGTTTAGTGTTTTTATTATTATGTGATGAGGGCACTTTTTTTTGGATCCATTCTGTTTGGTGTTCTCTAACCCTCTTGTATTTTTATAGGCATTTCCTTCTTTAGGTTGGGAAAGTTTTCCTCTATATTTTTGTTAAATATATTTTCCATGCTTTGAGTTGGTATTCTTCTCTTTCTTCTATCTCTATTATTCTTAGGTTTGGTCTTTCATGGTGTCCCAAATTTTCTGGACATTTTGGGTCTTGACTTTGTTGGCTTTAGTGTTTTCTTTGACTGATGAATCTATTTCCTCTACCGTATCTTCAACACCAGAGATCCTCTCTTCCATCTCTTGCATTCTGTTATTTACACTTGCATCTGTAGTTCCTGTTTATTTACTCAGATTTTCCACTTCCAGCATTACCTCAGTTTGTGTCTTCTTTATTGTCTCCATTTCAGTTTTCACGACTTGAACTGTTTCCCTCACTTGTTTAATTGCTTCCTCTTGGCTTTGAAGGGATTTACTGATTTCTTTCTCTTTTTGTTTGACTTTTCCTCGACTTCTTTAAGGGAATTTTTCATTTCCTCTTTTAAGATCTCTAATATCTTCTTAAAGTCATTTTATGGTAGATATCTTCTGTTTATTCTGTGTTGGGATGTTCTGGTCTTGCTGATGTAGGTTCTGATGGAGCCATATTGGTTTTTATGTTGTTGACTGTATTTTTGCACTGGCATCTACCCATCTTTTTCTTCACTTGGTACAAGTGGTGTCTGTATGTGATAGTATCAATCTTGATTGATACTATTGATCTAGTGAGAGCTCTTGGTCTAGTCAATGGTGATGGACTCTTTGTCTCAGGGAACAGCTCTTAATCCAACTGGCGCTAGTGGGCTCCCTTAGTCCAGTCAGGTGTTGGGAGGCTCTGTCTCAGAGAACAGTTGCAGTCTCTGAGGGTGGGTGAGATTTCGCCTTCTATTTCTGTGTGCTATGGTCTATTGGGTTTGGGAATGAATGTGCTTACTTTTGTTATTTTGTAAGTATGTATAAGGAATATGTGTAGTCATGGAAAATTACCTTATATGTATGTCAGATTTTCATAATTCCCAATAAATTGTTGATGTATGCCATATAGCTCTTAACTATATATTCCTCTATTTTCTTCTGAGAAATGTGTTACTTTAGTCAATAGTTGTGATGAAATTTTATACTCAGTGGAGGCTGTGTTTGTGAGTAATCATGGCAGGGAAACAGACTTGTAGCATGTTTCTGTTTTATAAGGAATCTATAGTTTCGTTTTAAAAGCCAAATCCTCATATATTTATGTTGTTGTTTTGTTTAAGTCTCCAAAAATTTTCACATTCTTAAGACTTACTGGAAATTATGAAGAAGGTATTTGTTTTTTTATCTGGGTTGTATTTATCACTAATTACCATTTCAAGATTAAAATATGTGAATGTGTATTGATTCATTTGAAGATAGCAATGGTGAACACATTTTATAAGCAGATAACATTTGAATATTATAATTAAATTAGTTGAGATTTCATAGGAGAGCAACCTAAAATGTCAGTCTGTTCCACAATATAAGCAAATGTAGCATAGGAAAAAACTTGAAAAGTGAAATTTAATTGCCTTGGTTTATAATACTTGAGCTTGAAAATTTGTGAAATATGTTAAAAACTTAGCAAAGTTTTCTCAGTTCTGATGGGTGATGTCTTTGATTTATTCTTTACCTTCACCTACAGTGCAGATGGTTTCTTTTTCTCTGTTTTGCTTAGAGAACAATTTTCTATGCTAAATACTGATGTTATTATGCTTCTGAATATTTAAGAAAATGAACAAAAGTTTCACACTTTTTAACGAGCTAAGACTCATTACAGTCATGTTAAAAATCTATATATTTAAAATGTTTTGATTGCTACCATTACAATTTGGGTATGGAATATCTTCCAAAGATGCGTGTTTAAGACTTGTTCCTGTGAGTGGTCCTATCAGGAGGTAATAGAAACTCAGGAGGTAGAGTCTAGTTAGAGGAATTAAATCACTGACCCCATCTCCCAAGTTTATATAACTATAATAACAAAAACAATATATTAATGACACAAAACAGACATGTAGACCAATGAAACAAAATCAAAGACCCAAATATGTAAGTTTCAGCCACTTTCTATTTGACAAAGATGTCATAAACATAATCTGGGGGGAAAAGCATCTTCAACAAATGGTGCTAGGAAAACTGGATGTCCACATGCAGAAGAATGAGGTTAGATCCATATCCATCACCTTGCACAAAAGCTAACTCCAAGTGGGTCAAAGACCTCAATGTGAAACCTGAAACTGCTAGAAGAAAACATAAGCAGTACCCTACAGGATGTAGGTGTAGGAACAGACTTTCCAAATAGGGCTCCATTTGCCTAAGAGTTATGGTCAACAGTTGACTAATGGCATCTCATAAAACTAAAAGCTTCTGTACAGCGAAGGAAACAATCAGTGAAGGGAAGAAGAAACCCATAGAATGGAGAGAATCTTGCCAGCTACACAACTGAAAAAACAAACAAACAAACAAACCAGAATTAATATCCAGAATATACATGGGATCTGAACTGAAGGTTCTCAATAGAAATAAACATAGCTAAGAAATACTGCCCAAACAGTATTTCTTAATTATTAATTAAGAAATACTGCCCAAACTGTATGCTTAATTATCCTAAGCAATTAGAGAAA
Organism: Peromyscus leucopus; assembly: GCF_004664715.2. NCBI lineage: Eukaryota > Metazoa > Chordata > Mammalia > Rodentia > Cricetidae > Peromyscus > Peromyscus leucopus. The sequence goes on along the minus strand of NC_051083.1, from coordinate 7,553,103 downwards.
TATAAATTGAAACTACTTTGAAATTTTATCTCACCCCAATCAGAATGGCTAAGATCAACAAAACAACAGACAACAAATGCTGAAAGAGATGTGGCAAAACAACCTAAATGTTTACAAATACCTTCTCCTCTCTCTGTCTCTGTCTCTGTCTCTCTGTCTCTCTGTCTCTCTGTCTCTCTGTCTCTCTCTCTCTCTCTCTCTCACACACACACACACACACACACACACACACACACAGGAGCGGGGAAGAGGAAGTGAGAGTGACATATACTTCATTAATACCCTAGGTCCTTCTCAGTTTATTCAGATTGGCAATAATGATTAACGACCACAAGTCTACTCTTTGTCAGCATGACTGCCAAACACTTCTCCTTAAACAATATCCTCCAAAAGGCTCATATCCATCTTAAAATGCAAAGTGCATTCAGCCTATTTGCAAGACTTTTCATGTTTAATAGTTAAAACATTGTACAAAAGTCTGAGTTCAAAATTTCCTCTGAGACTTAAGACAAATCCCTTGTAAAATAAAAAGCAGATGTATTTACTTCCAATATGCAATGACAGAGAGTAAACATTCTCATCCTAAAAGAGAAGAATAGGACAATAGTGAGGAAAAAGTGGACTAAAGCCAGGCTAAAAACCAAGAGGGCAAACACTAAGTCCTATAGATCAGAGTTCAGAATCTGGAACTCATTGTGCTATGATGTGGGCTGTAAGGGGTTTGGATAGCAGAGCCCATAGGGCTTCTTTTCTGGACTTGTTCTACTTATTTTGTGTGGCTTTCTACTGCAGATACTTCATATTCCTGGCATCTGCAGGATCCTAGAATCTCTACTACAGTGTAGGCTTTATTCTCACAACTTTATGCATTGATCTCTCGGAGCCTACCTCCAGAGACTTTGACCCTGTCACACATTGCCTTATCTTCCAGGCTCTTCTTTGATCTCTAGGTGATATTAGTTACTTATGTCATAGCACATATCCTGTGCTATTACAAAATGCCTTACAAGAGCAATGAAAGGAAGGAAGTGTAGGCAAACTTTTTTTCCTTATGTGCCAGTTCCCACATAACTGACATAGACTAAATATTAATTATAAATGCTCAGCTAATAGTTCAGGCTTATTACTGACTAGCTCTTACAACTTAAATTAACCCATTTCTATTAATCTATGTGCTGTCACAAGGCTTATGCAATTTACTGCTCCAGCATGTCTTGCTTACTCTCCATTTGGCTGGTGACTCCTCTGACTCCATCCTTCGTCTCTCCAGAGTCCTCTCTGTCTGGCTGTCGCACCTATACTTCCTGTCTAGCTACCAGCCAGTCAGGTTGTTCTTAAACCAATCTGAGTGACAAATCTTCATAGTATACAAAAGAATTATTTCACAGCAAGGGAGGGTTTATTTTGCATTATAGTCTGAGGCTGCATACTCTCAGGGAGGGAAAATCATGCCTGTAGGAGCTTGAGGTATCTAGTCATATTTAAAGGCAGGAAGGAGAAAGAGGAATGCTTGTGCTGAACTTTCTTTCTTTCTTTTATTCAGTCTGTGACCCCAGCCTGTGGAATCCTGCCACCAATGGCTAAGGTGTATGTTTCCACTCCAATGAACCTAATCTAGATAACCTCTCCAGGTTTTCTCCAGAGACTTGTCTCTTAGGTACTTCTAGATTCTGCCAAGTTGACAGTATTAACCATCATACCTCCACAGTTTCCTAACCTTTGAATTTATCATACCTGAAAATACAACATAATTTTGATGATGTCAAGGTCTGGAAAGCTCTAGTAGTAGCTATATTTCTTTGAACTTGGATACTTCAGTCTGTGAGTGCCTAAGTAGGTGAGCATGGGGAAACACTACCCCAGGGTTTTGTGTAAGCAACATACCCCCAGAACTCTCTTCTTAAAGCAAAGTCTTTTTTGTTTTTGCTTGTTTGTTTTGACACATACTTGGAGTTCAGATCAGGCAAGACTATAACTTGAGGGCTTTCCTCCTCAGCCTTCTAAGTATTGGGATTGCAAGTATACACCTGGTTCAAAGCACAAGTTTATCAATACTTTAAAACCTGCAACAGGTGTTATCTGGTCAGTTTTGGGGCTGGCCTCAGAGTATCTTTACTATATTATGTGATACAATTTACTTAGTTTATTTTTAATGCCCCTCATCTTCTCAGCACCCTAGTGGCCTCAACTTCATGAAGCGTTTTGTTTTTGCTTTATCTGGGTAATTTTTTTCTCACAATTCTAGCTATAGACTTAAAGTGATTAATAATAATCATGTTACAGTCTGAATGTGGAACTGCCTTGAAAATTCCTATGTCAGATTAATTAGCCTGTCACCTTTAAATTCTTACAAAGTCTCAGGATATGGACAAAATGTAGACAAGTATTTGTCCAATTGTCACACAAATGTCTTCTAGTCCAGTGCTCAGTAAGATCTTTATTCTTATCTGAAACCTCTTGAGTATGGTATTTATGTTCCTCACTCTATCAGTACTGTGGTCTTCTGAGTGCCCACTAGAACTTCCTATTAAGCTGCATATAGTATCCTAGGGCTTCTCTATCCTACTTGTCCAAACTTTTTAAAAATTATTGTATTATAATGCTATAGTGGTAGAAAGGTGTGATACTTTTCTTATTATAGAAATGAGTTAGGTTTTTATGCTTAGATTCTGTGAGGGATGGATAGCTGGTAGAAATGGAATAGGGAAGACCCCTATGAGATTCACTGAGAGGGGAAATTCAGCCTTTGTTTATAGCATTTTTTAATCAAGTACAAGAGTTGGACACTTGTCACATGAGGATCTTCAAGAAGGAAGGGAGTGATGTTTACAGGTTTTATGGCCTGCATTGAGGGAGAGGAATTCTTTTTTTTTTTTTTTGCTTGTTTTTGTTGTCTTTTTTTTTCCTTTTATTTTATTTTACAATACCATTCAGTTCTATATATCAGCCATGGCTATCCTTGTTCTCCCCCCTCCTGCCCTCCTCCCCTTCCCCCCAGCACACACCCCATTCCCACCTCCTCCAGGGCAAAGCCTCTCCCGAGGACTGAGATCAACCTGGTAGACTCAGTCCAGGCAGATCCAGTCCCCTCCTCCCAGACTGAGCCAAGCATCCCTGCATAAGCCCCAGGTTTCAAAGAACCAACTCATGCAATGAGCACCGGACCCGGTACCACTGCCTAGATGCCTCCCAAACAGATCAAGCCAATCAACTGTCTCACCTATTCAGAGGGCCTGATCCAGTTGGGGGCTCCTCAGCCTTTGGTTCATAGTTCATGTGTTTCCATTCGTTTGGCTATTTGTACCTGTGCTCTATCTAATCTTGGTTTCAACAATTCTCGCTCATATAAACCCTTCTCTTTCTCACTAATTAGACTCCTGGAGCTCCACCCAGGGCCTAGCTGTGGATCTCTGCATCCAAATTCCCCAGTCCTTGGATGGGGTTTCTGGCACGACTATTAGGGTGTTTGGCCATTCCATCACCAGAGTAGGTCCATTCTGGCTGTCTCTTGACCATTGCCAGCAGTCTATTGTGGGGATATCTTTGTGAATTTCTGTGGGCCTCTCTAGCACTTTGTTTCTTCCTTTTCTCATGTGGTCTTCATGTAAATGGTCTCCTATTTCTTGTTCTCCCCCTCTGTTCTTGATCCAGCTGGGATCTCCCACTCCCATAGGCTCTCTTTCCCTTGACCCTTGCCCTTCATTACTCCCACTCATGTCCAGGTTGTTCATGTAGATCTCAGCCATTTCCGTCATTGGGCAATCCTCATGTCTTTCTTGGGGTCCTGTTTTCCAGGTAGCCTCCCTGTTGATGTGAGTAGCAGTCCAGTCATCCTTGTTCCACATCTAGTATCCTCCTATGAGTGAGCACATACCATATTTGTCTTTCTGAGTCTGGGTTACCTCACTCAGGATGATTTTTTCTAGATCAGTCCATTTGCCTGCAAACCTCATGATGTCTTTGTTTTTCACTGCTGAGTAGTATTCCATTGTGTATATGTGCCACAATTTATTTATCCATTCTTCAGTTGAAGGGCATCTAGGTTGTTTCCATGTTTTGGCTATTACAAACAATGCTGATATGAACATAGCTGAGCAAGTGCTCTTTGTGGTATGATTGAGCATTTCTTGGGTATATGCCCAAGAGTGGTATAGCTGGATCTTGGGGGAGATTGATTCCCAATTTTCTAAGAAAGCACCATATTTCCAAAGTGGTTGTACAAGTTTGCATTCCCAAAAGCAGTGGAGGAGAGGTCCCCTAGTTTCACATCCGAGGGAGAGGAATTCTTATTTCCTTGGCCCATCTTAAGGAAAAGAGTACTGTTTCCTATGTCTCATTATGGGGGAGAGGCAGCGATGGGGGAATGAGAGGTTGGGAAAGACTTTGCATCTGAGGCTTTTTCAATCTCCTCCAGTTCAAAGTACCTAGCACATTAAGAGACCATACTCTGAGAGGCTTAACATTAAGTTATATACTATTCTCAAGCTTTGTTCTCTGTTCAGAATTTGGTTTATTGATTTTATAAACCAGTTATAAAGGTAATTATATTCTTTGAAAACATTCTTAATCATTATACTTATAAACATTTTGTCTAAAACTTTTGGATTAAATTCATTTTCTTGCATTTCATGCTTTAGGAATAAACAAATCTCCTTGTCAGTTTCTTTATTCTTGTCATGAACTCTTGTCAGATCTTTTGCTTTGGAAAATTCTCAGTAGAAAATTAAACACAGTCATTTCTAGTTATTGTCATCTGCAGAGAGTTCTGCTGTTGCTGTTTTATTCTGATACTTTGCTGAAGGTTCTCAAGTCAGCAAATGCCAAACCTCTCATTTTAACAAAGAAGAAATGTTTCAGGGCCCCCATAGATAAGGGCTGTATTGCATATGTCAAGGAACACACTCTCCATTAAGTCCTAACTATTTTTGTCAGGCTCCTCTAAATCCTCTTCCCAACAAGTCCTTGACTTCTAGACTTCCTTTTTTGTCATTGCATTGCACAATTTTAACAAGAATCCAGTACATTAGAATATTAGTTACTTTTCTATCACCATGACAAAAATGCTTGACCACAAAGACCTAAGGATCAAGGAGATTTATTTTGGCTCATAGTTTCAGAATATGTCAATCATAATTTGAAAAATGTGGTAGATTGCACTGGAGAGCTGAATCAGTTGGTAAAAGCACTTGCTATACCAGCAGGAGAACTTTGAGTTCTCATCCCCAGAATCCATATAAAAGCTGAACATTTAGCACAAATACTTGTAATCCCAGCACCCCTATTTGAAGAAGGGAAGCAGAGAGAGGAGAATCCCTGAAAGATGGGGGTTATCAAACCTGATGTATGTAGAAAAACAAAGAAATGGACCCTGTTTTCAAGAAGGTAGAATAGAGGAACAACTTCCAACAGCTGTCCTCTGATTGTCACACACATGTTATGGCATATATGTGCTCATATTCACATACTCAAGTGCACATACACAAATGCACATATACACACCATACCCATATCACATACATATCACCATCACCACAAAAGAAAATACAAAGTAGAACTACTTAGTCCATGGCAGAAGGGGTTGTGATGACTAGTATTGTCAGTTTGATGTAATCTAGGTAGGCCCCAGACATAACCGTGAGGAATTACCTTTATTGTTAATTGAGGTATGTAGAGCTCCCATTGTGGGTGGTCTAATTCCCTCCCTAGTATCAATGGAGAAAAGGAACTGAACAGCAGCATGCATTTATCAATTCCTGCTTCTTGATTGTGGATAGAATATGAGTAGCTGCTTCTGTCTGGCTCCCTGCTGCTATGGTTTTACCACGATGATGGACTATAAACCCAAACTGAGTCAAAATAAACCCTTTCTTCCATAAATTGCTTTTGTGGATTATTTTATATATGGATTTATTAGAATGACTTACAAGCTGTGGTCAAGCCAATTGAACAATGGCTGCCTATGAATGGAAAGTCTAAGAATCCAGTAGTTGCTCCGTCGATGAGGCTGGAGATCTCAGCTGGTCTTCAGTGTACACTGGAATCCTGACGTGGCCCAGTGAAGGAATGGACTTGCTAACAAGACAAGGGCAAGCAGACAAAGAGCAAAAGCTTCCTTCTTCTATGTTCTTATATAAGCTTCCAAAAGAAGGTGTGGCCCATACTAGATCTGGGTTAAAGATCTGTATTAAAGATGTATCTTCCTGTCTTAAAGATCTGGATTAGAAGTGGATCTTCCCACTTCAAATTAAGCAGAAATCCCTCACAGGTGTGCCTTTACATTTCTGGGTTTTAGTTAATTCCATATATAGTCAAGTTGATAACCAAAAATAGCCATCACATCCACAACAACCAATTTTCTCTTTCTTTTTAAGCCAAATTTAACCTACTAACAATTTATTACATAGTGCTTTTAATAGCTGGTATGAAACATTTATAAATTGTATGTTCTCTGTAGGACCCCTCTATAGACTTCAGGGTTAGGACAGATTTTGAAATGACCATAAACATATTTCTGCCACTTTGTATTATGTATTTATTATGTGAAGTACCATTCTTAGCATTGCAAATTATAAAATATTGATCACCTATGAAAATTGAAGATACTGTAAAATAGTCACCCCAAATTCCTTTATCTAAAAATGAAAAATCACAGCCATTTCATTGATTTCATCTTTAACAAATGGTAAAACTATATGTGTACCAAAGAATTGCTTTGAATCAAATTTCTTTATGACTATCAGTAAATGTTTCTTTATGTACTTGTTTTATATATCTACATGCCTGTGGAGGGGGGCAAAAATCACATATTCAAAAAAAAGTATCTACCTTTTGGGGGAAATGGGAATGCCTCTGGGTAGAGAAGTTAGTGTTATAATGAGCAAAGTTCAGTCCAGGTTCCTAAAGGAGTGATTGTCTCATAGGTTGTCCAAGGGCCTTATAAAAAACAGCAGCAGCAACAACAGCAGTACAAATAACTCCGAAAGGGTGCTCCAGTCATTTAAAGGGGGTACCAGCCTTTTCATCACCCACAAGCCTGGGTGATTGCTCATAAAAGCACACTGCCACTGAGATACACCAGCTCCAGTTCCCGAGTTCTTTAGTTTCTTATAGAAGACCCCAAGTGCATAAGCCTTAGAATTCCTATAACCAGACTCTGCAAAGCCACTCCAGTGTAATTTTAAGTTGGATTTTATCTTTGTGCTCATTAAATGTGACTTCCCTGCCCTACTCTCTCTTGTGTCTAGCAATATCAGAGTTGCTTCAGGTAGTATTAGGAAGCAAGCTAAGGGAAAGTTGAATTGGGAACATAATTTATGTCGACTGACATATAATTATGTGTTTCCTGGTCACTTTTGTCAGTCAAAACAAATCTGGACTAACCAAGATGGAATTTTACTGGAAAGGAATTTTTGTTACTATTTGGAGAGGGGCTTGTTACAAGTAGGGAAAAATCTCAAGGGTTGAACAAAAAAGCTCCCCTGCCACCCCCTTCACCCCCTGCCCATGGGAAAGAGCAAACAAGGCTGGAAAAGAAGCATGCGGTTGGGAAATAGCATTAAGCATGCTTTGAATTGATGATAAATCAAAGAGCATTTTACCCTGATGTGAGTGTATTCTTATGAGGGACTGTTTACTCTGAGCCAAAGTTCACAGAACTTGAGGAAGGAAAGATACTTAACTCAAAATTTGGTTTAAAAACTTCACCCCCACAATTGATTACCAGAGTGAAGCAATTTAGCTAATCATCAAGGAGGCAAATAACAGAATTTGGAATGGTCTGTATCTGGCTTGGTCTGAGTTCCATCCAAGTCACAGAAGGAAGGGTAGTCCTTTGTGGTAAATGATTTTCCCTGAAGGCAAAAAGACCATGACATTTCTTAATTCTCACTGTTCTGCAAGAGCGTAGGATTCTGGTAAAATTCAACATTGCTATTTCCGAATGTTTAGACTCCTTTCAGTATCTACATTAGACTGGTTCCAGTACCCTCTGCACATACCAGAATCCAAAATCTGATGGTGCTCAAGTCCCTGCTGTTATAATGTGTACTGTTTGCATTGAGCTATTTGCATTATCTCATATACTTTCAAGCAGCTGTAGATTTTTTCTAATACTCAATACAGTGAATGGGCCATGAGAGTGGCTGTAAGATGTATTCTTTGGGAACTAATAACACGAAAATTTCTACATGTGTTTAGTATAGCCACACACACACACACACACACACACACACACACACACACACTGTGGCGATATTGTGTCCCCCAATATATTGTGTACTATAATAAACTTATCTGGGGTCAGAGAACAGAACAGCCACTAGACAGACACAGAGGCCAGAAAATGGTGGCACACACACCTTTAATCCTATCACTTGGGAGGCAGAGATCCATCTGGATCTCTGTGAGTTCAAGGTCACACTGTAAACCGCCAGCATGGTGACATACACCTTTAATCCCAGGAAGTGATGACAGGAAGCAGAAAGAAATATAAGGCATGAGGACCAGAAACTTCAGCTTTTTAAGCTTTTGGGCTTTTAGCAGCAGTTCAGCTGAAATTCATTCAGATGAGGACTCAGAGGCTTCCAGTTTGAGGAAACAGGATCAGCTGAGGAGTTATCGAGGTAATATTAGCTGTGGCTTGTTCTGTTTTTCTGATCTTTCAGCGTTCACCCAAATATCTGACTCCAGGTTTGTTTTTATTAATAAGACCTTTTAAGATTTGTGTTACAACACACACACACACACACACACACACACACACACACACACACACACACACACGTATTTACCAAATATATTTGTTCTTTGGCTAGTTGGATTCATGGATACAGATATATGGGAAGTGGGGGAAAGCTTTAGTTATTTGTAGCTCTCTTGCAGTAAAGAATAACCCCAAGGACTAATCTTTCCACCCACAGTACTGACCCATGAGATGTCTTGAAACAAATTTTTTGTGTGGTAGAGATGATTTATTAAGATAAAGCCATGAATAGGTTCTCTGATTATATAATCCAATAAACAAAGAGGAGAAGCAGTTGAATGAGGACATTTGAAATGCTTTTGAAGGAAACTTGATATAGGGCCTAGAGAGAGAGCTTAGTGGTTAAGAGCACTTGCTGCATGGCCACAAAGATTTCAATTTGAATACCAAAGCTCATATAACAAGTCAGGATTCACACAAATACCTGTAACTTCAGCTCAGATGGATTTGATGCCCTCTTCTGTCCTCAATGCGCACAAAAGTCGGCACACCTATACACACATGTCTGCATACACTGATACAGACACAAACATACACATATAAGTAAATAAAATAAATCTAAAAATTAAATTTTTTAAAAAACAACTTGATGGGAATTTTCTCAATTTTGGTGGCTTTCCTAAAATTTTCTACATTACTTGGAATTGTGAAGCTGAAAAATGTTTCTATGTTATCAATAGCAAAAAGTTTAATTTTGATAACTTGGACTACAAGGTCAGTTATTTTTTATTGTTTATATTTAAATTATAAAATCACCATTGTATGAAGAAATAGTCAAAAATCATTATAGCAGATTTTTATAACAATAATGCCCATAGCATCATGCTTCCCTGTTTGCACCTGTCTTAACAAAGTGATTTTGCAGCAGCTCTGAGGAAAGATGGATTTCATTTCCCTAACTCCTTGTATCATCACTGGCTTTGGGAGTTATTTTCATAAGTGGAATATAGTGGATGTGACCCTGCTTTGCATCTTCATAGGATATTCCTCACAAGGTAAAATAGGCTAAATGATATGAAGCCATTTGTAGAAAGACACTCAGCCTACAACTAGGACGCTATTTTGAACCATTCACCCTTTCTAGCTGCCATCCTACCTCAACTGAATAAATCTCCTTAAGTGAGATTCTCAAGAAAGACTTCAAGCTGAGTTTGGATCATAAATGCTCCTACAAGGGCTGTAGATTGAAGATTTGTTCACCAGCCCATGGTACTGCTAGCAGATGAACACTTAAGAGGTATAGCCCCGTAAAAAAAAAAAAAAAAAAGATGTTAGATCTTTGGGGAGTGTGGTATTGAGGGGATTTTGGAACCCTGGCATTTTCCTTTTTCTCTCTTTAGACTTCTTAGGCCTCTAGGAGATGAGTGACTTTACTACACCATTCAGTAACCACTACCGTGTTCATGGTTCAGTCTATATATTGTGCTACTGAAATCTCTGAAACTGTGAGACAAAATAATTATTCCTTTTTTAAGTCAATTATCTCAGGAACTTTTTAATTTTGTCATAGTAACAAAATCTTGTGGACACATAATTCAATTATAGAATTCTGAGAGAAATCAAATCATTGTTTTAAGCCATGCTTTCTTGGAGTTGTTTACTTCCTAGTAATAGATACCCGATATAAATAGTCATGAAATTACCAACAGACCTTGACTTCCTTGCTCAGGCCAACTCCTGACATATCATGTCTTATTAAAACCTTTATATTAGTTGCTTTTTCCATTGCTGTGATAAAATCAATGTGAGAAGGAAGTGTCTATTATATCTCATAGTTTGAGAGTACAGTCTATAGGGTCAGAGAAGATGTGGTGGCAGGAGCATGAGGTGGCAGGTCACATTGCCAAGATGGTCCAGCCAAAGGCAGAGAGAAATGAATTTTGGTGCTTAGATTGCAGGTTCCTTTTACTCAGGAGAGCACAGACCATGAGATAGTGCCATCCACATTCAGAATGAGTCTTCCCTCCTCAATTACACCTTTCTGGAAACACCGTCATACACACACCCATGGGTGTGTTTCCTTGGTGAGTCTAAAGCACGTCGAATTAACAATCAAGATTTTCTATCACATTACTTTTACCATCATTAATCTGAAAAATATATATAATGGTTTGTATAGGGACAGTATACGGCAACCTTTCAGAATAGGGCTGAGAAAGTCTAGGTCACACAAAATTCCTTTGCAGAATAAGAAGTAACTTTATTCAGCATGAGTAAGATGTAGAAGGAATACAACTATAATTTCTGACAAAGGAAAGCAAGCTTTTCTTTGATATTCCTGACTTGGTAAACACACAGTACACAGTGTTAGGGTCATTGAGGAGATGGAGGAACAGACTGGAGTCAGGAGTGGTTATGTATAATTGAAAACACAAGTAGGTTTCATGACTGCTGGCTTCATCAGCATAATGTCAAAAAGCCTGGAGTCTGGAAACATTCCTCGGCTTCTCTTTCCACAGTCCTTAGACAATAGAAGTCTTTATGAGATATGATTACAGGGAATCTTTTTGAATTTTCCTTAATAGAAGGAAGCATGGAGAAAATGGTTATGCAGACTTCACAGTGGATATTGGGGATTTGTGAGAACTGATAAGGTATATTATGTTCCTAGGCAGGGTTTGACTCATGTACTCTAGGCTCCTTAGGCTGGTCTAGACTATAAACAAGGAAAGCAAGGCCCATGGTAACACATTGCACTAGTGTTTTGAGGTTACACTCTAAGATGACAGAGGGGATGTGATAGTAGGAGAAACCAAAGTGTTTTTCCCCCATTCTTTCACCCAGTAATCAGCACAGAAAAGTTCTGTGAGGATGTGAGTTGTCTTCCCACTAACAATCAACCAATTTTCAGCTGTTGGAACTAGATGTTTTAAGTGAGTGCAATGGGTATTCGTTTTAGATTGTATAAAGACAGTGGGCAGAACCAGAACATACAAGAATGTAGAAAGGTCCGGGACCTGCAGTAGGACAAGGATAGCACTGGAGTTCCTTCAGAACAATACTCTTTTTGAAAAAGGGAATCATGGGAATTTTATTTGGGGGGTCTATACATCTTTATACAGGAAATCATGTTAGGGCCAGGCATATTCCTGAGCATGCTCAGTTTAAGGTGTATCTTTCTGAGCATGTTCAATTTAAGGTTATAGTTTAAAACGATTGACACAGTTTTGGGCACATCAAGGTCATATAACTGATACTTAAAATATTTAGTGGTTGACAGGAACAGATCTGAGCATGTTCAGCTGTGTCACAAAGACAGTAGCAAGGGATATCTTTGGACATATTCACATTGCATGGTAAAAATGCCAGACAGAAATGCTTCTGGGTGTGGTGAGTTTTCTCAAAAATTTTGTAGATGAAACAGGTATTTTAAAGATGTATTAATGCAGGCGTTTCTCCCTAATGTGCTTGCCTCGCTTTGTGAACAGCAATTTTTCCTGTGACATTTGATTCCTCCTTTTTGAGGGATTTGGTCATAGAGGCTGTTTTGAACCTACTGGTGGTTAGATTGGGGCACTGGATCTTCCTATTTAGGAGAGTGAAACAACAGTGAGATTGAAACTACAGTGAGACTGGCCTTGAAATCCCAAGGGGCACTCAATAACACCACATTGTGAACTCCATTTGTACTGTTTTTCTACAACAGCTTAAGGTACACCAAATTATGACATAAACTATGAATAAAACCTATAACTTCTACATTTCTACGTTAAGTAACCCAGAGAATATAGACTTAATGTCCTGGGTAATCCAGGCTAAAACACAGTTGCTCAAATAAGTAAACTAACAGAAAAGGGCAAAATAAATGCTTACTGTTGATGTTGTGTAGCAGTTTCATCTGAATGGAAACATTTGCTCCAGGAGGGAATAGGGAGGCTCATGAGACTCAGAAGTAAATAACTTCCACATGTTTGAGAAAGCTGAAATTTGCAAGATTCACAGGAACCCTCTATGGAGATGTGAAAGCAGATAACAGCTGCTAGGGTTGGGGACTGATGGGCTGAGCTGGAAAGGGCAGATTTTTCAGACCTGTTGTGATGCCTGCTAGTTGTACAAAGATCCTCAGCTTTTGGTGCAGTTTTTTTTTTTTTTTTTGGAGGCAGGGTTTTTCTGTGTAGCTTTGTGCCTTTCCTGGAACTCAGTTTTGTGAGTTTGTGAGCTGTTTTTCATGTTGGGATGGCTTTTTTGGTGATGCAGCTGCATTTGAGTAACTTAACTTCTCACTCATGCTCCTGTTAGTAACCTCAATAAACTCTTTGGTTCATCAAGTTGGACTTTGGTACATTTGTTTCTTTGGTCTGTCATAGTTCCCATTCTAGGGTGTGTGTGTGTGTGTGTGTGTGTGTGTGTGTGTGTGTGTGTGTGTGCCTGCACGTGTGTGGTATTGCCACAGGAAAAGTCTGTGTGTGTGTGTGTGTGTGTGTGTGTGTGTGTGTGTGTGTGTGTGCCTGCACGTGTATGGTATTGCCACAGGAAAAGTCTGTGTGTGTGTGTGTGTGTGTGTGTGTGTGTGTGTGTGTGTGTGTGCCTGCACGTGTGTGGTATTGCCACAGGAAAAGTTTCTAACACAACAATTGAACCTAGTTCTAAGCTTCCAATAAGATACAAAAGAGAATAATCAGAAGACTGAAGTTATTACGAATGAATAAAACAACTAGAATAGTGAGGCAAAAGTGTCTTCTATTGTTTGCCTGTACTTATTTGATATTTAAAAGCTATAATGTGAGAGATGGCAAGACATCTCAGTGGATAAAAATGATTGTCTCACAGGCTTGGTGATCTGAGTTTGATAACTGAAACTCACATTCTCTCTCTCTCTATTATTTATTGCTGTGATAAACACTAAGACCAAAAGCAGCTCGGAGGAGGGAGGAGGTTTTATTTGGCTTACACTTCTGCGTCATAATTGAGGGAAGTTTGGGTGGGAACTCAAGCAGGAAATGACACAGAATTGAAGGAAGAAACCTACTTACTGGCTTGTTCAGCTACCTTTCTTTCCAGGACCTCTTGCCTAGGATGCCCCCCCCCCACAGTGAGCTGAACTCTAATAAAATCTTCACAGACATGGCCACTGGCTAATATGATGGAGGCTGGCCCTTATTGGACTCCTTCAGATAACTTATCTGTGTCATGCTGATGGGTGGAGCTAACAAGAGACCATGTAAAGCTAGAAGGAGAGAACTGACTCCACAAAGTTGTCCTCTGACCTCCACAGACTCAGTATAGCATGCATGCATGCGCCTACATCATGCAAGAACACACATAGGATTAATAATAAATAAAATAAGATAGACTATAATGTGACTCTTGGTCCCAGTTCATAGGAGCACATATTTTTTAAGAGCATTTGAATCTTTTGGTTCTTGGACTTTTATAACTCTAGAGTAATAAATCCAGGGAGTTGTATCTTATAATTTAACAGAGGAGTGAGGCATTGGTTACATAAAATAAGGTTCTGTGAAAATTAGGCTATGCTGATTCTGAAAGGTCCATGAATTCCTTGTTTTATTTTTTAAATTTTAATTTTTTGGGAACTCCATACATGAGCAAAGGTATTTTCATCACTTAACGTCTCCTTTTCTCCCCTCCAACTTCTTCCATCCCCACTTGAACTCCTTCTCGATTTCCTGATCTCTTCTTCTGTGTTTATTATTGTTTTACACACACACACACACACACACACACACACACACACACACACACACACCCTACTGAGTCTGTTTAGTGTTGCTTGTATGTATATGTGTTTAGGGCTCACCACTTGGTATTGAATTACCTATTGGGGGCTCCCAAGTGATAGGATTAAAAGTGTGTGCCACCACTGCCTGACCTCTATGTCTAATTTAGTGGCTGGCTCTGTCCTCTGAGCTCCAGGTAAGCTTTATTGGGGTACACAATATATCACCCCAGAAGCTATATTGATTTAGTAAAATGTCAGTAGTTCCTTTTCTTCTTAGGTCTCTGACATCTCCAGCCATGGGTAATTGGCTATGTTTATAGTTCTGGACAATAGTTCTCACATATCAAGTGGGCCTTATGTCCAATTAGACAACTGTTAGCTATCCCTAAGATATAAGTGCCACTATTGCACCATTTGGGAAATATTACCAGGCTGGTAACTGTTGTTTCATAGGCTTTACAGCTAGGTAGAATAGTTGCTTACTTTTCTCCCTTGCCAGCTTGCATAGCACCTTCTGATACTATAAGATCTCTCCTTTATGGGGAGACCTCCAGGTCAGTACTAGCTCAATTCTTCTAGGCCCTGTGTTCAAAGTGTAAGGTGTCTTCAGCAGTTAGGGGACATTCAAGAGAGACAGCAATAGCCTACATTGTTTTGAAAGTCTCTTGGATCCTTCTGGCCAACAATTTAGAGGAAGGTTTTCTATACCTGTCACTGGGGTATTTGTTTGACAGTCTATATTTCCTGGGGGTGGGGAACATTATCACTCAGTGTGGTATAATTCCATTCAAGATCTCTCTCTTTCTCTTTGTCTCTCTTATAGATATAGATGCACACACACACACACACACACACACACACACATGCACATAGATCCATGTGCTTATACACAGATGCACATATATAAAATATGCAATTTTAAGTAAATCTAGAAATTAACATTTTTCTATGGCCTTTCCAAAAATCCTTAATTTTTTTTCTCCTTCCTCCCTCTATCTACTTTTGTGTTACTTTCTCTTCACCCTCCCCAATTAAATATCCCTTTCCCCATCTACTCATATTTATAGCACTGTGTCCTATTGTCTTCCTCCCCTAGAACTCCTTTTCCACCCCCACCCCCACAGTCTCTTTCTACTATTCTGGCTTCTGCTGTTAGTACAGATTATGTACTCAAATCTAGGATTCATATCTAAGATCGAAAATAAAAGAAAATGTGTTGTTTTTCTTTCTGGATCTGGTTTACCTCATTCAATATAGTTTCTAGTTCCATCCATCTATCTTAAATTTTTATGATTTCATTTTTTTTATAGTGGAATAGTGTTACACTGTGTATGTGTACCAAATTTCATTTTCCATTCATCAGTATATGGATATCTAGGCTGCTACCATTTCTTGATTATTGTGAACACAATAACAATGAACACAGCTGAGCAAGTATATGTAGAATAGGATACCAAATTCTTTGAGCTTTTGCCAAGCAGTGATAGCTGGGTCATATGTTAGAGTTATTATTAGTATTTTGATAATTCTCCACACTGATTTGCAGTGCCACCAACAGTGAATGAGGGTTCCCTTTTCCCACATCCTCCCTAGCATTTGTTGATGATTATTTTGTGGATCTTAGCCATTCTGATTCTGGTGAGATCTCAAAGTAGTTATAATTTGACTTTTCTGATTGCTAAGGATGATAAGCACTTTAAAAGATATGTATTAGCCACTTTTCTTTCTCCTTTAAGTGCTGGGGATGTCTTTTCTGTATGCTGTGAATGTGTTGCTCTGATTGATTGACAAATAAAATGCTGATTGGCTAGTAGCCAGGCAGAAAGTATAGTATAGGTGGGATAAAGAGAGAGGAGAATTCTGGGAAGGGAAGGCTGAGTCAGGAGATGCTGCCAGCTGCCACATTCATGAGAAGCAAGATGTGAAGGCAGAACTGAGAAAAGGTACCAAGCCACATGGCTAAACATAAATAAGAATTTTGGGTTAATTTAAGTGTAAGAGCTCGTCAATAGTTAGCCTGAGATAATGGCCAAACACTTTTAATTAATACAAGCCTCTGTGTGTTTATTTGGGTCCAGGTGGATGCAGGACTGGCACGTGAGAGAGATTTGTCCTGACCATGGGCCAGGTGGGACACAGGAAAACTTCAGCTACATTTAAGAACTCTCTGTTCAGATTCCTAGCCTTTTTGAAATCAGGTTACTTATTTTCTGAGTTCCTTGTATATTCTTGAATATGAATCCTCTGTCAAATGTATGCTGTGGATATTGCTCTATATAAATAAAACACTGATGGCTAGTGACCAGACAGGAAGTATAGGCGGGACAAGGAGAGAGGAGAATTGGGGAAACAGGAAGAAGGGGAAGGATACACTGCAGCCACCGCCAGGATAAGCAGCATGTAAAGACGCCGGTAAGCCACCAGCCATGTGGCAAGGTATAGATTTATAGAAATGGGTTAATTTAAGATATAAGAACAGTTAGCAAGAAGCCTGCCATGGCCATACAGTTTATAAGTAATATAAGCGTCTGAGTGATTATCTTATATGTGAATTGTGGGACTGAGGGGCTTGGTGGAACCTGGAGAGAAGCCCTCCAGCAACAAATGTATAGCTGGAAAAGTTCTCCAATTCTATGGCTTTCCTCTTTACTCAACTGTTTCCTTACCTGTACAAAAGCTTTTTGGTCTGATGAAGTCCTTCTTGTCAATTGTTGGCCTTAATTCTTGGGCAAGTGGAGTCCTATTCTGAAAGTTCTTTCTTAGATCTATATCTTATAGGGTACTGTCTATGTTTTCTTCTAACTCTTCCAGCATTTCTGATTTCACATTGATGTCTAAATGTGGGTCTAATTTCATTCTTATACATGTAGACATCCAGTTTTCCTAAAACCATTTGTTGAAGATACTACCTTTCCTCCAGTGTGCAATTTTTGGCATCTTTATCCAATGAGAGGAATGTAATTTTGGAGTCATGTTTAGGTCTTCTGTTTTGTTCCACTGATCTACATGTTTGTTTTTGTGCCCATACCATGCTGTTTTTAATATAAAAGTTCTGTTATATAGCTTGAAACTTGGTATAGTAATCAAATTCCATGTTTTAAAATATACACAACCCTCTGTTCACAGGGTAAAAAGCTTTCTCCTTGACCTAGTAATGGTCAACAAGCCCTGGAATGATAATGTTACATTTCTAATCCAGTTTTCATTTTAGGGTTTACTTTCAGAAATATTTCCTCTTCCTTCTCTATAGCATTTCAAACGGGACTGAGTTGGAGTTGAAGGAAACTCAGTGCAGGTCAGAACAACAGATAAAATTTTAACCAAATTTCCTGAGCTTTTTTGATGCAATTTTCCCAAGGTTACCATAAGCATATGACTGGTATTTAATTCAGTCAGAGGGCCAGAGTCTCCATGGTGCATCTAACTTTCATGCACCTGGAAATTTTTCACTATCTTTGAAATAAAGATGGGTCTATAGTCACTTTGGATAGAGCAAATGCTGGTGGTTTCCATTTAAAGTCTCCTGTTTTTTTCTGTTCTGCAAGGGAAAACTTCTACCCACCCACTATCCACAAAAATAAATGATATTTAAACCTTCCTATGGTAGTTGTAAGACTGTAAAAATCCACTTACCAGTCATATATTGTCAGATGCTCTAACCTTTATTGCCATTTCTCATAGAGGAGGGGTATATTTAGCATCCTTTGAATGGTATTTTGGGGGCTTTGCTGTTATTTTCTTTAAACTGAAGTTTTATTAATCTAAGAAGCTGGTTGTATGGAATTTCTTTTCCATGAAGTTGAACTATGGGCAAATTATATAACTGTTCAGGCCACATTTTTTATGGCAAGCAGACTTTTCTTTGTCTGTGTTAAGTGGCATGGACTTTCTGGGGGGACGGGTGGGGCTTTCTGCCAGAAAGAGTTACAGTTGTAAGAAGTTATACATTTAAAGTTATTATGATACAGGCAATGTAATGATTGGTTCAAGGTTCTGGAAAGACTTTAGAGTCAGATTGGGCATCTCCCAACTGAGCCTAGGCCAGTAACATTCAGCTGCTTGTTAGCTGACAATGTCCATTTATAATAAGCCTGGTATGGGTGTGGAGACTCAAATAGAAGGGTCTGAGAATCTGAGCTTGCTTTACCCAGCAGGGCTGCATAAGGTGATGATTTGACCATAGATGTGGTCACCAGGTGTTTGGAAGTGTCTGCACTTGGCTGTATCTAGCAAGGGGGGGGGTCTTTTGCCTTGCCCCTCGGCATTGTTAAAAAATCCCTTTTGAATAAAGTTCTGTGGCATTGGGTATTGACCCAGGTCCTCCTGAAGCTATCCCATGTTTCTTTCTTGTCTTCATCTATTTTTATATCTGATGTTTTCTTATCCCTCTGTCCTCAAGAGTACCCTGGAAAAAGTGGGGGAGGATCCCCCACAGATGGGACACAGAAAGCAGCTTCCATAGTGGACTGCGAACTTGGCAGTCTGAGTGGCTTTAGAAGCTCCAGAAGTCACCAACAATGGCAGATGCCAGAGCCAGCACAAGCAGCAGCAGCCAGGCATTGGCAGTTGAGACCCGCTGGGCACGCATCAGCACAGTGCTGGTGGCAGACCACATGAGAGACAGCATGAACAGTGAGGGTCTACAAGCTTTCTGCCAAAAGGAAACTACAGTGAGGAATGCAGCAATGATGACATGCAGCAAGAAAGGCAGGCAGCAGGCAGCAGCTTGGAGAGCCCAACAGAGATGCTGTACCATGGGAAAGGTAAATGATAAGCAATGGTGAGCAGCAGAGACAGTAGACAAGACTACTGCCCCAGGTGGAGAAGCAGCGCCAGCTGAGACATGCTGGAGCCCAGGGAACTGCTGAGGTAAGGCAGAGCTGTGCTTTGGACTCAACAGCAGGGACACTGGAACCTAGGCCAGCCTGGTCACTTGGTGACAGTGAAGCAGAGCCATGTGGCTGGTGGTGGTGTTTGGTGATGCAAATGAGGCAGAACACAGTATGTGAGGACCACTGGCAGAGCAGGTAATGCAGCCAGGGTACAGGGGCTGTGACTGGCCATGACTGGGTTTCATTCTGGAGCCAGGGTTGCTGAATAAAAGATGAGGCTTGTAGCAGCAGGAGGAATCTTGAGCCCATGTGATTTGAGGCAATTGAAAGCCCTCTAGTTTCAGGACACAGAAGTCCTTGGCAGGTATGCAGGTTATAGAGGCACAAAGAGACTGGAATTGTGAAAGCCAGGAACAAAAAGCCATGCAGTTTGTTTTCTGGCTGTAGGAAGGTCTCTTTTGAAAGGACTCAGCCCTAGCCAGCTTTTGCTCTGGAGCAAACATGGCCTTAGGGGAAGGCTACAGACTGCAAAGCACATCTGTAGTGGAGAGCAAAAATTTCAGAGAGGCTTGCTTGAACTAAAAAAAAGTTTTGCCGATTCAGGCCCAGCGGCGGCCCACAGAGGTGGACAGGCCCTGCGGCGGAGATAAGCAGACGGAGTTGGACAGGACCGGCGGTGGCCGAAAGAGACATTCAGGCCCGGCGGCAGCCCACAGAAGTAGACAGGCCATGCTGTGGAGACAGGTGGATGCAGGTCGGCGACTCTCGGAGGTGGAGGGGCCCGGTAGCGGCGGCAGACGGGGACATACAGGCCCGGCGGCAACTGGCAGAGACATACAGGCCCCGTGGCAGTTCGCAGAGGTGGATGGGCCCGGCGACAGTGACAAGCAGAGGTAGGTAGGCCCGCGGCGGCAGCCAGCAGAGACATACAGGCCCGTTGGCCACCTGCAGAGGCAGACAGACCCAGCGGCAGCTGACAGGGACATACAGGCCCAGCGGCGGAGACAAGTGGACGCAGGTGGGCCTGTGGCGGTGGGCCACAGGGGTGGACAGGCCCGGGGACGGAGAGGGGCGGATGCAGCTTGGAGCGGGGACGCCCCTAGCCCCAACGCCTGGAGAAGAGGCTATCTCCATGGGTCGGAACCAGGGCGAGTCTGGACGCTCCGTCTGGGGACAACCCAGGGCCCAACTGCTGATCCTGTGAAACCCAACAACTTGGAGGTGTTGGTGAGACTACCCTGCTCAGCTGAAACCCATCTGGGAGAGGATTCAGATGCCTACAGTTTGAAATCTGAAGAAACAAGATCAGCTGAGGAGTTGACAAATGAACAAAACGTGACCTGGGAACACAGAAGAAGGCACTACCCAGTCACCAAACCAAATCACCAGAATCATAAGTATATAATTCACCGACTGAAATCAGCTGTCCCTGAAGAAACAGCCCAATAGCACCAATTTATCCAAGAACCCCTACTAAACCAAGACTAAAAATTAGAACAAGAGAGGCACTCTCAGACACAGAGACCATCTGCACCGCACAGAGGAAAAGATGAGTAGACGCCAGTGCAAAAATACAGGCAACAACATAAAGACCTATATGGCAACATCAGAACCTAGTGATTCTACACCTGTAAGACCTAAACATACCATGACAGAAGAAACAGAAGAGATCAACCCTAAAAATGACTTTAAGAAGATGATAGAGGCCCTTAAAGAAGAAATGAAACATTCCCTCAATGAGGAAATAAAAACTTTCCTTAAAGAGGAAATGAAAAACTACCTTAAAGAGGAAATAAAAACTTTCCTTAAAGAGGAAATGAAAAACTCTCTTAAAGAGGAAATAAAAACTTCCCTTAAAGAGGAAATGAAAAACTCCATTAAAGAGGAAATAAAAAACTCCCTTAAAGAAATGGAAGAAAAAACGAACAAAAAATGGGAAGAAATCAAATCAAGCCAAGAAAAAGCAATTAAACAGATGAAAGAAACATTCCAAGATCTGAAAAATGAATTTGAGACAATAAAGAAAACACATGCTGAGGGAATGCTGGAAATAGAAATCCTGACAAAACGAACAGGAACTACAGAAACAAGCATAACCAACTGATTGCAAGAGATGGAACAGAGAATCTCTGACACTGAAGACACAATAGAGAAAATAGATTCATCAGTCAAAGAAAACACTAAAGACAAAAAAGTCGTAACACAAAACGTCCAGGAAATTTGGGACACCATGAAAAGACCAAACCTAAGAATAATAGGGATAGAAGAAGGAGAAGAATACCAACTCAAAGGCACAGAAAATATATTCAACAAAATCATAGAAGAAAACTTTCCTAACCTAAAGAAAGAAATACCTATGAAGATACAAGAAGCTTACAGAACACCGAATAGGCTGGATCCAAAAAAAAAGTCCCCTCGCCACATAATAATCAAAACACTAAACACACAGAACAAAGAAAAAATATTAAGAGCCGCAAAGGAAAAAGACCAAGTAACATATAAAGGTAAACCCATCAGAATAACACCAGACTACTCAATAGAGACTATGAAAGCTAGACGATCATGGACAAATCTCATGCAGACACTAAGAGACCACAGATGCCAACCCAGACTATTATACCCAGCAAAACTCTTAATCATCATAGGCGGAGTAAACAAAATATTTCAGGATAAAACCAGATTTAATCAATACCTGTCTACAAACCCAGCCCTACAGAAAGCACTAGAAGGGAAAATTCAACCCAAAGAAGCTAAACACATCCATGAAAAATCAAGCAATAGATAATCCCACACCAACATACACCACAGAAGAAACAAGCTGGTGTAGCTATCCTAATATCTAGAGAAAAAGGATGTTTCAAAAGAGAAGAAGTCTTGTGGCAATGTCTCAGTGGTCCAGGTAACTACCAGAACTCGGAAAAGTTGGTTGAACTTGGGATTGACTGGGAGGCCAAAAATTTAAAAAGCAGAAGATTCTCTCAAGACAAAAGTTGTGTGATAATAGTGTGTTTTGTGTGTGTGTGAATGAGAATTTGTAAATGTTGAATTCTAGGCTTCGACAATCATTGTCAGTGCAGATTAAGCTGCAAGTATTTATGCTTTAAAACTTAAATTATAAAGCTAGTTACGTCTTTCTAACAATTAGTTTTAATGTTTATGAGCATATTTTACCTACATTACCTTTTCAGCATGTTGAGAAAGATGCATCACAAGCACAGGCTGGAGGCTGGGGGCTAGATGGTTTTGAGGAAGAGGTCTTGGTGGACTCTTTCATAGAGCAAAGGGAAGCATGCCTTCTGGGAAATGAGCTAAGTTTTAATCTAGTCTTTAAGATTAGAAGTCAAAAACAAAAATATTAAGGAAAGGAAAACCTAATTGATCTTTGAAGTATTGTTATGTGGAATTGAGAGGGACTTTTGAGGCCTTTCTTCCAGAAAACAAGGACGTGGTTGTCAGGCCTATATTAGGCCTAAACCTTGGTGCCATGTAGTTGTACTTAAATCATTTCAATGGAAAGTGTCTTAGTGATTGGAACTTCTAGTGCAGTTTGGAGTTCTTCCATTTGAAAAATGTGATATTTGCATGGGATTGTTTGAATCTTGTTTTCTAGTCCCTCCCCATCACCACCCTCATAGTCTGAAGGTAGATTTTTCTCTTGATAAAGGAACAAAAAAGGTGAACATCTTGTTTGTAAATAGGTATCTAGTAACTAGTGGTAAACTTGAAATGGTAGAATTCTTTAAAGCCTAATTCTAGATAGCCTTAAGAAAATGTATCTTAATTACTTTTGAACCTGTATTCACCTTGTTCTTTTCAAATATCTTAAGTTATATTTTCTTTTTCAGAGCTGCTTCTTATTTGGGGCTACTTTTTTTTTTAATTGAGGTGTAATTCATAAAAGGGTATATTGTTTTGATGAGACTTTTTACAAGTGTGGCTGGATGTCTTTCTTTAGTCTTCCAAGAAGGGCCATTTTACTTTTCTAGAGTTACTTTTAAAAGTCATGAGGTCAACAACTTGGACTACTATGCATGTAAGTGCTAATGCAAATTAAAGCCCAAGTTGACCTCCAGCAGCAGTTCATTCTATGTTGACAGTGAGAGAACACTTTGCCTGTTAGGATACTGTTACTCATGGACTGAAATGCTGAATAAACCCCTCCCCCTATTTTGTTTCTTTTTTTTTGCAAAAATCAAGTTATATTCTAGGGTTTCCTGGTTGACCTCAACAAATAAACTGAGGTTATAGTCTTAGTTCAGAAATGATCTGAATGTAGATTTACAGTCTACGTGTACAGCTGGCTAAGTGAGATCACTTTCACAGTTCTGCATGTATCCCATCGGCTCTCCATTAGTCACTGAACTCTTAAAACTGGTATTGTAACATTATCACAATGTTTTGCGCCAATTTTATAAACTTTACAGTGCAATATGTGTTCCTTTTCTGAGGCAAACCAAAGGTATATTTCTCAAGGTTCTGCTGCTATCAGCAGTATTGATGGAGGATTTTTTTTATACATTTGTAATAGATAGAAATAAACCAGAAAAAAAGAAGAAAAACAGTGGTGGAGGAAAAGGTGAACACTGCAAGAATACTCAAAAGGGCTGAGAGTTGCAAACGCCAAGAATGACTTTGCATAGTAAATGGAATAGAACAGCTCTGAACTATAGCTTACTTTTCCTGGTTTGGTCTGACAGAATGATTGAATGCTTTTGTACAAAAATCAGAGCCTTAAAAACAAGGATTTGGTGAGATTGTAAAATGGTGTGCCACTTTGGCAAAACAGTTTGGTGGTTGGTCAAAATGCAAAACATTGTTATTCTGTTGTTACTCAACAATTCTACCCTTAGGAAAATATCCTCAAACTACTGAAAATGTGCACCTATGAAACATGTACATGAAGGTTTACAGCAGTGTGTTGCTAATAGTAAAAAAGTTAAAACAACTCAATTAGCTATCAAATACTGGAGAGAAATAAAATGTGGCTTATTCATACAATAGAATATTATTAAGACATAAAAATGAATGAGAAACTGACAGATTAAATGACTTTGGTGAACCTTCATAATTTCATTTGTAGATCTTTCCATTTCTAATTTATAAATACATTTGGGGTTATAAATTATAAATGTACTGCCTCTTGTCAACATTGTATACTTCTATTTGATGATTTCTGTGTCAAACATTATATGGAAATGTTTCCAAGTATTTTCTGTATTAACTGTGAATGAATAGAACAAAATAAATTGCCTGTGATGAAAAAAAAAGTTTTGCCTATGCAACTCTTCATGTTTGGAGCTGTTTGCTTCAGAGTCATTACGACTCTGACAGCTGTACAAAGACTTCAGGGCTGCTGCTGAGCCAGGCTCTGATTTTGAACTTTTAAAATTGGTTTTGTTTTAAAAATGGAACTGTTTAAATGGAAAAGTTTGGGTTTTTCTAACTAGGCTCAAGATGCGGTTTAAAAAAGTATAAAGAAAAGGGGGAGTTAATATTCCTATCTATTTAATTTAATTTAAAAAATATTTTCTTGTCCCTTGAGCAGATTAATGTTAACTTGTGTTAATATATATTATGTCTTGTTACCAAGAAATTCAAATGTTTCTGTTATGAGATTGCTTTAAAGTGTAAAGAGTTCTATTAAGAAATTACTTTTGGATTTTTGTTAAAGTTTTTAAAGTGTTAATGGTTCTATTAAGAGTTTGCTTTTGGATGTAAGTTTGTAAGAATTGTAATTGTGCATAGTAATATTTATGTTAGAATTATGATGTTAACTTGTTAATGTTAATGATGATGCTAAAGAAGTCTTTAGGTTTGATGTGGTTGCATCAAGAGTTTATTGATTTCTTTGATGTGGTTGTATCAGGAGTTTGTTGATTTAAAAAAGGGCTTTGTATAGCTAAGACTACATCTTAGACACATTCAAAAAGGCCATTCCATCTTTATCATCATCTACTCCTTTATTAGGAGGAATAGCAGCCACAAGGAACAAGTGTATTGCTATTATTATTCTAGCTACTTGCAAGCTCTTAGTGGAGTCAGAGCTGCATAGAATTAAGTTCTATCCCCTCACTTGAGGTTTATGTAATTAAGAAGGGGAATTTGTAGAGGCCCAAATTACTCAGGATCTGAGAATCTGAGCTTGCTTTACCCAGCAGGGCTTTATAAGGAGAAGATTTGATCACGGGAAGTTCTGTGGCATTAGGTATTGACCCAGGTCCTCCTGAAGCTATCCTGCATTTTTTGTCTTTCTTCTCGACTATGTCTTTCTACCTGATACTTTCTTATCCCTCTTTCCTAAATAGTACCCTGGAAAAGTGGGGGAAGGTTCCCCACATATGGGCTTCAGATTTTCAGTGGCTTCCTCATAGTGTTAATAGATCCCTTTGTAATAGGCTAATTAGGCATTACAAACACACAAAAATGAGAGCTTTCAAACTTTTAATGAACCAGAAAGATGGCTCATCAGGTAAAGGCAACTGCCAGAAAGACTGATGACCTAAAATTCAGTCCCTCAGACCCATTTGGTTGAAGGAAAGGATTGAGTCCTACATATTTTCCTCTTACCTCAACATCCAGGCTACAGAACATGCCTTCTCATATAATAATTAATCTAATAAGAAAACCTTTGAAACCATTTCATACATCAGTAATTCAAGAAATTATTTTATTCCTTCATGTTCAGATATTTCTCTTATGCTATATTCTCTTTTGGACTAAGTATCCGTTTTATGAGTTAATATAACATATATGGCTCTAATATTGAGTAAAACTCAATATTAATTTTTAGTTTTATCTAACACAATTCAGATCTCCTTAGTAGAAATATGTATTACACTAAAGGGAGACAAATGGGGAGTCACTTGGCTCCTCATTTTCTGTAAGAAGTACTGAAATAAATCAAGTTGGTCCCCTACTTTCTTTTTGAGGATGGTTTGAGCATTCCCTCTTTTAAAGTGTCTCCAGTTTACAGAATTCACATTGATTTGTGAAGTAACTAAGGTAACTCCATCTTGTCCTGACTTCATTTTTGTGTTTAGACAGTTGTCAGACACCCACCCCCAGCAGTCACTTCTGCCTTGTCAAAACATTTGATATTTCCATGACTTTCACCATGGTCCAGATGTAGTAACCCAAATAATTAATGTTTACAAAAACTTAACATAAACTAACCAAAGAAGATATAAGTAAAACATAATTGTTATGCTATGTCTAAAGTAATTAATATGTTCTTCCAGAAACAAATGTTTCAAGGTTACTGTGGCCTTTATCTAATTTTGATGTAAACTGTGGCTTTTGCTTTTTAAAAATGCTGTACCCCTGAGCTTCAGCACCAAGAAATCTTGAGGCATTAGTCTGCTCTTGGTTGTTGGCTAATAAAGGCCTCATACACTTTCAACTGGCTTAATCAGTGTGGTTGTCTGTATCTTTCTCCCGTGGATTATTATATTTAGACTCAGATTTAATGGTGACTGATGGGTCCCATGCTGGAATATGGAACACTTGCCACTTGCTTCTTCCTTCCTTCTGGGCTACGTGGATTGGGTTGGAGAGTAGGTTTAAAAGGGCAGCTTGAATTCTCATTTTTTCCTTTTTAGCTATATATTTGTCAGAAACCTTAAAGACAGTCCTTATCAGTCAAGAAATGTTAGATTTTAAACCACAGCTTATTTTGGGAGTTCTCTTTGGATATCAGGAATACTCTAAGATTCCTAGGGATATATAGTTAGCATCTTTCATAAAGATCTTTGAGTTGATCAAATGTGCATTTATGCTATTTCTGTCCTCTCTTTTTTAGCCATTTTACTTTAGGACAAAAACCTTATTTTATCACAGAGAAATTTTTATTCAAAAATTAAATTTCTTTATCTGTAACCAAAAATACACTTTCCTTTTAAAAGTTTTATTTACTTAGCATCTATCTATCTATCTATCTATCTATCTATCTATCTATCTATCTATCATCTATCAATCATCTATCTATCTATCTATCTATCTATCTATCTATCTATCTATCTATCTATTATTTATACAGTATCTTCCTATGTAGCTCTGGCTGTCCTGGAACTTGCTCTGTAGACCAGCATGGCCTTGAACTCAGCAGGATCCACCTGCCTCTGCCTCCCAAGCGCTTGAATTAAAGAGGTGTGCCACTATACCTGGCTCAAAAAGTGAATTTCCATTCTTACCATTTCTTTTGAAATTCTCTCCACTGGTTCTTTACTGCCTTACTTTGAGTTCTTTCTTAAATTCAAATTTTGAAACAAACATTTAAGACCTCTCTAGTTTAGGAGAAAATACTCCTTTTTATTTTTAAAAAGAATCATATTTGATATCTTAAAGTTATTTTAATTAAAGCTACATTAATAAATGCTTGTATTAATGTGGGGTATCTAATTCTTAGCAACCTTAATTTTCAGTGAAGACTGAGGAGGAAATCAATTTTGAATGTTTTACCATACATCAGCTATTTAGGTCTAAAATAGGAAATATTCATTAAAAAATAGAACCAAGTATGTGTTTGATTTCTTATGGAATTTAAAAAGCTAAGAGTAAAATTGAACTTATATTTAGTAATTGATGATTCAGTATTTTAAATATTTTAGAGAAATCAGATGTTTCATATCTATAAAAAAACTTTGAGTTTAAAATATATCATGAACGTACTTAGATATACTTTTTGTGAGCTTTTTAAAAATTGAAAATAGATTCTTCTCTTATACAATACACCACAGCCACAGTCTCCCCTCCCTTTACTCCTCCTAGCTCTCCCCCAACATCCCCCAGATCCACCATCCACCTCCATTTCCTCTTTAGAAAAGAGCAGGTCTCCAAAAAACAAACAAACAAAACAAACAAACAAAAAAACAAGAGTCAAACAGGGCAAAACAAGAAAAGGCAAAAGCCCTCATATGGAGGCTGGACAAGGCAACCCAATAGGAGGAAAAGAGTCTCAAGAGAAGGCAAAAGAGTCTGAGATACACCTGCTTACACTGTTAGTAGTCTCATAAAAACACCAAGCTAACAGCCATAACATATATGCAGAGGACCTGGAACAGACCCTTGCCGGCCCCATGCTTACAGTTTCAGTCTCTGTGAGCCCATGGTTAGTTGATTGGATGGGCCATGTTCTCCTGGTGTCCTCCATTTCCTTTGTTTCCTCCAACTTCCACTCTTTCTCCCACTATTCCTCAGGGTTCCACTATCCTTGAGGGGAGGGACCTGATGGAGACTTTCAATTTAGACTCTCTCTCTGCATAATGTCTGGCTGTGGGTCTCTGTATTTGTTTCCATCTGGTACCAGAGGAAGCCTCTCTGATGGTGACTGGAGAAGACACTGATCTATGAGGTAAAAGAATATCATTAGGAATCCTTTCATTGAACAGGTCTGGAACAATTTTATTTGTTTCTGTCAATTATTTGTTTTTTTTTTTCTTGGCTTTCTTAAAGGGATTTATTCATTTCCTCCAATTGTTTGTGTTTTCCTGGACTTCATTTCTTCTTCTTCTTCTTCTTCTTCTTCTTCTTCTTCTTCTTCTTCTTCTTCTTCTTCTTCTTCTTCTTCTCCTTCTTCCCCTTCCCCTTTCCCCTCCCCCTCCCCCTCCCCCTTCCCCCTCCTCCTCTTCCTCCTCCTCCTCCCCCTTCTTCTAATCTCCCCCCCATCCTCCTTATTTTTTGAGACAGGGTTTCTCTGTATAGCCCTGGCTGTCCTGGAACTCCCTCTGTGAACCAGGTTGGCCTTGAACTCAGACTTCTGCCTGCCTCTGCCTCCCAAGTGCTGGAATTAAAGGAGAGTGCCACCATGGTCCAGATTTCATTTCATTTCTTATTTAAGGACATCTATAATCTTCATTTTTTTCATTTTGAGAAATTTAATGAGACTGAATCTTCTAACAAACTATTACTCAAACAACTGTGCAGAAATGGATTGGTAAGGCACAACAAAGTTGAACTACTCAAGAAACACCTCAGTTAAGTGTGGAATGCCTGAAATAAGTGTCAAACCCAAGCTATATCACTGCTTTAGTGGAAGAAATTTACTTACAAGTACACAGGTGCTTGAGTATAATTGCAAGGTACACATGTGTTTTTCCAACATAATATTTTTATTATTTGGGAATTTTCCATAATGCACCCCAATCACACTCACTTCCAGGTCTTCCCGGTCTTCCCCTCCACTCTTGTGCTCCCCCCAAAACAAAACAAAGTCTAATTTGTATTTCCTATATACTCTCTGGAGCATGGTCACACTTCCAGATGCCAGCCCCTTAAAGAAAACTGAGTCATCCTCCCACTCATGTCCAAAAGCCATCAATTTCAGAGTGCTACACTT